>NC_053028.1:212692380-212804104 GCF_003073215.2 Triticum urartu | reverse complement strand
GGCTAAACCCTAGAAGCTAGCCTATGGTATGATTGTTGTGTATGGAGTTGATTGCCTACGGACTACAACCTTCCGGTTTATATAGACACCGGATAGGGTTAGGGTTACATAAAGTCGGTTACAATGGTAGGAGATCTTGAATATCCGCATCGCCAAGCTTGCCTTCCACGCCAAGGAAAGTCCCATCCGGACACGGGACGAAGTCTTCAATCTTGTATCTTCATAGTCCAGGAGTCCGGCTGAAGGTATAGTCCGGCTACCCGAACACCCCCTAATCCAGGACTCCCTCAGTAGCCCCTGAACCAGGCTTCAATGACGACGAGTCCGGCGTGCAAATTGTCTTCGGCATTGCAAGGCGGGTTCCTCCTCCAAGTCCTTCATAGAAGATTGTAAACACCAAGAGTAGTGTCCGGTTCTGCAAAATAAGCTTCCACATATTGCCATAAAGAGAATGATATTAACACAAATCAAATCTGCCGACGTATTCCGTAGTGCGTCATCACACTACGGCCAAGTCCTTTACTCGAATCGTTTTTACTTTTCCACCTCAGCATGTTTTGCGAGGTGGTTTCCTTGGCACGTCTTGTCAAAGCAGAGATCGTGTGCCCTTTTTACGGGATTCTCATAAATATGGACGTGGGTAACCCAACTGCGCCACTTATCACGGCGCTTGGGAGGCAAGCGAGTTTTACTAGGCAGGTGGGGACGCACAACCGCATCCGCCCATATAAGGGGATAAGGACCCACCTTTTTACCTACGCCTTCTTCCTCCTTTGCCTATCCATCTCCTGCGCACTTGAGCTCCAGCGCCCAAGCCCGCACTTCCCACCTCAACCTTCTCCAGCAATGTCCGGAGCGGGAGGCAAGTGGAAGGTCTCCTCCGTCACGGAGGGCGACGTGAAAAAGCTTAGGAAGGCCGGATACTTGTGCAAAGACATCGCGCACCGGCTTCCCGAGAAGGAGCAGCTCCTCCCCACCCCAAGGCCCCACGAGAGGGTAGTATTCCTTCCCCACTTCCTCCGTGGACTGGGTTTTCCACTTCACCCATTCGTCCGGGGGCTCATGTTCTACTACGGCCTGGATTTCCACGATCTAGCCCCGAACTTCATCCTCAAGATCTCGGCGTTTATCGTCGTGTGCGAGGCTTTTCTCCGCGTCCGCCCCCATTTCGGCCTCTGGCTCAAGACCTTCAATGTCAAGCCCAAGGTGGTGCGCGGCAGCCAGGCGGAGTGCGGAGGCGCCATGGCAGGCAAGATTGCCAACGTCCTGTGGTTCGAGGGCTCCCTCGTAGAGACCCTAAAGGGGTGGCAAGTCGGGTGGTTTTACATCACCGAGCCACGCGATCCGAAATGGATCGCAGCCCCCGAGTTCCGATCCGGACCCCCCACGCGGCTCATGTCCTAGAAAGAGACGGGCCTTTCGTGGGGTAACGAGGAAGAGATGACCGGACTGAAGACATGCATCCAGTCCCTAGTAAACAAGCCAATCAGGCTTGTAAATGTAGTCCAGGTCATGCTCGTTCGCCGAATCCTCCCGTGTCAACAACGGGACTTTACTTTGTGGGAGTTCGACCCGGCACAGCACCGAACCCTTAACAGGCTCTTCGACACGACGTATGAAGACGTCTGGAAGGCGCCAATCAAAGGTGCCGAGGCTCCCGCATCCGCTTCCGAGGACCGCGGATACAGCTCGCAACGTCATGCTAGCGAGGTAAGCTATTTTCACCTTTTACAGGATGTTAAGTTTTTTCATAGTTTGACTCTATGCGGGATCTAAACTCCCTTACCTTTGACAGGCTTGGCGGGAAGTATCCGGAGCGATTAACTGTCCGGCTCCGCTGCCCGAAGACCCAGCCCCAGCTCTACTAGTGAAGCTGCTGGCTCCGGCGCCTTATGTGGTGCCGGAAAAGAAGGCCAAGAAGAAGAAGACCACGGGGACTCGAAAGAGTGCCCGTAACGTGGTGGTGTCGGACTCGTCATCCGACGAGTCCGAGACGCCCTCCTCCCGCGAAAACGAGGAGGAGGAAGAAAACCCCCCCCCCCCCAGCGGAGGGAGGAGAGAAGGGGAAGGCCGCCCCAACGGGGAAGGCCGAGGGGTCTAGGAAAAGAAGACCCCTCCGCCGGACTACGCCCCCAACGCCGAAGAGGACGAAGAGGAGTGGGCGGATAGGGCCAAGCATCCGGCGAAATCATAAGTTCGGATATCAGAATAACTCATGACGTTCCTTTGTTGCACAGCTTTCCCTAATGTCGAATGTAATTATGCAGTCCGCCCTGGGCCGAATTCAACGAGTCGTCGAGCGGCTCCCTGGATTCATCGGACGTGAACTCAGTTTCGCCCGCTGTCTCCCCCCGCACTACGGACGACGCCGAAGTGGCGTCGCGGCAAGCTCCGGGGCAGGAGGAGGAGGTCCTGGAGGAGCCGCAAGGAAACCTCCCGGACTCCAGGAGTAATGGGGACAAGACCCCCCAGGGCTCCAAGTCCGGCTTTAAGCCGGACACCATGCCGGAATCTTCAACAATTCCGGACCACGGCAGGCGAACTCCTTCCAAGAGGAGCAAGCCTTCTGGGCCGGCAGCCTCCGTCCAACCGGAGGCACCGGACAATCTGCTAGAGGTGCTTGAAGGCGCCTCCATCGACGAGGAGCACCGTACTATTATGAGTACGGTGGTCCAGAAGGTTCAGTCCGCCAAGAGCGGACTGAGTGAAGCTTGCGCTAGCCTCCTAACATGCTTTGAGGTAAGTAAAAAATATGTAAAAATATAACCGCATAGATAGTAGCCCCTGATGCTCTGTTTGGCATTCGGAAAGAAAAGCCGAATAGAGGATCTATTAAATTTCACAGGAGTCTAACAACAAAGAGTCAATATGTGTATGCAGGCTTCGCTGCTAGCCACCGCCGCACTGACTGCGGAGGTGGGTGCCCTGAAACAGGGCCTCGAGCGGACCGAGCAAGAGCTCGGCCTTGCCAAGCGGCAGCTCGAGGAGAAAGAAGGTAAGAAATACCTTACAGAAAAAAGTGCCTATAGAGAGGCGTGGTTGCAAAAAATAATAGGATTGTACTGCTTATTGCAGGGGCCACGACTGAGGTGGCGACCCTCAAGCAGGCGCTGTCCGGGGCCGAAAAGAAAGCAGCCACGGAGCGCATCGAGCGAGAGAAACTTGAGGCCCGTGTCGGCGAGGTGCAGCAAGAGCTTCAGGCTCTCATGAAAAAACATGAGAGTCTGGAGCTTGAGTCAAAGACGCAAGCGTCCGAGCTCGCGGCAGCCCTTGAGACTACTAAGTCTGCCAAGGCCGAAGCCTAAAAGGCCCTCCAAGAGTTGGAGGAGGTGAAAAAGATAGCAGCGGGTAAGGCATTCTTTATGCAAAGCAGAAATATAAAAGTAAACTACTTGTTACTTACCCGAATCCGGAGCTCTCCAGGGGCATTCGCAGATCTTCCCCGCAGCGTATCCGACGCTGCCGCATTCTACCGAGCTGAAGAGGGCAGCTCGACGGAGAAGGTGTTCTGGTCTCAGTATGCTGAGGCCGGACACCCTGTGCCCTTGAGTGACCAGCTGAAACAACTGGTCGAGCTCCACAAGGCGGCCGAACAGGCCATGAAGGGCTTCATAGTTCGGCTGTGGCCCGGAGAGGCCCTGCCTGGGAGCTACTTCGGGCTGGTGCGGTGGCTGGGGGAGGCCTGTCCAAGGCTCGAGGTCATCAAGCGGTCCGTCTGCATCGAAGGAGCCCGTAGGGCCCTTGCCCGTGCAAAGGTGCACTGGGGTAAGCTGGACGGTGAGAAGCTTGTGAAGGACGGGCCGCCGCCGGGGAATGAGCATCGCAAGCCCGAGAACTACTATAAGGATGTTCTTGCGGGTGCCCGCCTTGTGGCGGATGAGTGTACCAAGGATGTAATTTTTGAATGAACTCGCTCGTGTTTATCCTGTGCGCTGAAAAATTGTTCATATGCGCTAAGCAATGCTTGTTGAATTTAAAATATTACTTTTTGTGCGGCCGTTTATCAAAAAATTGAGAGATGGCCAGTCGTCGGCTTCTGCCCCCATGCCACTAGTGCTGGGGTGTTCGGGATAAACCTGAGCGCTCTTTTTCTCATAGTTGGGTCCCTCGAGGGAGGCGCTCAGCACAACGAACCAGGCAATCGGACTATAATGCTTGAACACTCTCACTTAGCCATAGAACTCTATAATTTTAAATTTCGGCGAAGCCCCTAGTTTGGAAGACCGAGTTCGGGGCGCTATCCACGCTGTCGGGGTAGGTGCGACATATGCCAACGGGTGGCTTATCATTGTGGGAGCCAGTAAGACGTCGCCGGTGCCTGAAAACGGGATGAGGCGAAGACATGCACGCCGGCGAATCTTACCCAGTTTCGGGGCTCTCCGTGGAGATAACACCCCTACTGCTGCTCTGCGGGGTCTCCGCATGGTCACTAGATAAACAAGTAGCTACACGGTGCTCCTTGAGCTGTTTGGCGAGAGGAGGAAGAAAGGCACGGCTTGCTCTCTTCTCCTCCCTATGTGGTGCTGAGACTAGCAGGGATTGATCTCTCTTTGCATGGATGCCCCGGGGGGTTTATATAGGCCTACCCCCCAGGGGTACAATGGTAATCCGGCTGGGCGCGGGGCCTAGCCGTCTGTGTCTACGCTCTCCGGCTTCTGCGCCGGCTGCTGGGGCCTGCCGGCCAGTGGGTCCCGCCGGCTGCCGGCTCCTTGGTCGACAGGCAGGCCCCACTATTGGGGCCTTGTCGGTGGCTGGTTACTGTTGCTCAATCTTGGTGGCGAGGGCTTCGCCGAGGTGGGCGTGGCTACAGTGCCGCTGCCCGGTGGGCGATCACTGTAGCCCCACCGCGTCTTTTCTCCTTAATGGGGCGTCTTCTTCGAGGGAGGTGGCAAGCCGGCTGTGGGGAGCCGGCCCTATCTTGGGCTGACTTTAGGAGGTCTGGCCGCCTTTGGGTGTCTCTCTGCTCGAAGGGGCCCACCGCCCGTGGGCCGTACTGGTAACCCGTCGTGGATGACATCAGGGTCAAAGTGGCAACAGTGCTGCGCCGGACGGGTCATGGCCACCCGTACAGCGCACTGTGCCAGGCGTGCTCCGGGATTCGGGGGTGGCAGGCTTCACTGTAGCCACGCCCCGTCACATCGCCGTTATGTGGATGCAGACTTCGAGGGTACGATCTTGACCGCTTTATGGGAGCCGGCTTCTTGGAGTCGGCCTTCTCGCGGCCGGCTTCTCGGAGCCGGCCCTCCCGCGGCTTCTCTTCATGAGGACTGAAGTCGGGCCGCCTTTCGATAGCCGGCCTGGAGACAGCCGGCAAGGGGAAGGCGACCCTGCGTCTTGGATTCTTGAGGGCCGAATCGGCTCGTAATTTTTTCAGAAGGGCCAGGGGAGCCGGCTAGGCTACCCATGGTTATTTACTCCGATAGTAGTCCCCGAAGCTGATCGAGCTTCGAGGCTGACAAAGGGACGAGAAGCTAGGTCAGCTTCCTATCCTGAGGGGCCGGCTTCGCTCGTGCGCGCCGTCTTCGAAAAAGCTCCGTTTCTCGAAGGCGGGAACGCGGGCCACGTGGCGAGGAAATCCTGCCAACGTACGCGCACGACGGGACGCCGCCGCAGGCCCGGGCCCGCCACTCGCAGGCCTCGGTCCGAGCACGGATCTTCTGCGGCCCACATGGACCGCTCGCCTTCCCGCGGCGGTTTTATTCCGCCATCAAGGCACAATAATCGCGGGACGTGGGGGAGTGGGCGCAGTTGATCCCCACATTCTCCCACGCCGCGCCTCCTCGGCTCCGCTGTGCGGTCTATAAGTAGGAGGAGGAGGGGGAGCGGCAGAGGCTCGCGCGCTCTCCCTCACTCCGCCCCTTCTCGCCCTCCTTCTTCTTCTCTTCGCCGCAGCAACTCTTTGTCACGCCGTTCCGCCGTCGCTTCGTCTTGCTCCCCACCGCATCGCTCCCATGGCGCTGTCGAGCTCGTGGGATGGCTCCAACGTCCATGAGGACCACGTCGAGTTCCTCTGCCGGACGCGGTGTTTGCCCGGCGAGAACCTTGTGCGGGTTCGTCAAGCGCCGGCGAGGGAGATTTCGCCGGCACCGGAGGAGGGCGAGTGGGTGATCTTCCGCTCGCACTGCCTGCGCGGCTTCGGCCTCCCGGCGAGCGGATTCCTTCGAGCCTTCCTCGAGTTCTACCACCTCCAGCCGCATCACCTCACGCCCAACGCGGTGAGGCTGCTGTCGGCCTTCGTCACCCTGTGCGAGGGCTTTCTTGGAGTTCTCCCCACGCTCGAGCTCTGGGGGGAGTTCTTCCAAAGCAATCTCGGCACCGTCATCGCGGGCATGCCCGCCCCCTGCGGAGCCTTCATTGCCATGAGGCGGGCGAGCAAGAACAATCCGTTCCCGTCCATTCTGCTGATCCAGTCGGTGAAGCTTTGGCAGAAGTCTTATTTCTACGTGAAGAACGTCGCCCAGCAAGGCGACTACTTCAACCTGTCGGATTACGTAGCCGGCCCGCCGGCTGAGAGGCAGCCTTCGTGGAGCTACCGGGCCAGGTCGCTGTCTCAGGCCGGGAACGCAGCCGTCTCCCGGCTTCGGGTGATGATCCAATCGGAGGGCCTGACTGGAGCCGACTTGGTGGCCGCCTTCGTGGAGCGCCGGGTTCTTCCACTCCAAGGCCGGCCTCACATGATCTGCCAAATGAGCGGCCGCTTCGACCCGTGCCAGCTGAGCACCAGGGAGATGCCTCATGTAGAGGTGTCTTACATGGTGAATTATATCTCCAACTGCAAGCTCGTCGAGGATTGGCGATACGGCAAGGAGACGTATTCCCGCGCCAACCCTCCGCCTGCCGTAAGTTCTTTCTTCTTTTCTTCCTTTTTGTAGCCGGCCTCATGATAGCCGACTCTAGATCAGTTCATTTGCCTTTTGCAGAACCCTCTTCTCCCGCTGACAGCCGGGGCCGCGGGGGTAGAGCGCCAGCTCCTCCCCGACCGCACGATGGACGACGTCGATGATCCGGACCTGGGGGCGGCCGCCATGGAAGACACCATCGTGGGGGAAGGCGACGAGGCCGGAGGCGCGGGGCTCGGGGCCAGCTTCGAGGACTGGCCGAATGACGACGAGGTCGAAGTCATCCCGCACCGCCAGCCGGCGCCCGATCATCAAGGCGCGGGCTCGTCTGTCGTGCCGGCTGCCCATGGCGGCGCGCAGAAGCGCCGGGCCGCGTCGACCTTCTTCGGCAGCCAGCCGAAAAAATCCAAGGCCTCCATGGTGGCGACCAAGCGGGATGAGGCGGCCGCGAAGGCGGCCCGCTTCCGCAAGGCGGTGAAGCAGCCGCAGGCGATCTCTGCGTAAGTCGTCGAATGTCTTGCGTATATATTTTTTGTCTTCTTCATCCGAAACTCTTCTAAACTTTCTTTTCTTGCCGGACAGGGCGCCGCTTTCTCTCGAGCGAGGTCCTGGCGGCTCCGTAGTCGGGCCGACTGGGGGGGTCCTCAAGCTCCCGCCGCGTGGATCCCCGCGCTGACCTTAAGGAGGCCACGGAGCGGAACGCGCGGGAGGAGCGGGAGGCGGCGGAGCGAAGCACCGCCCAGGCGACGAAGGAGCAGGCCGACACGGCGGCCAAGGCCCGGGCGAAGGCGGCAGCCGCGGAGACGGAGGCGGAGGCTTCGCACAACTGGCCTCCGCTGCTCGTTGTTCCCCTCCGCGCCGTGGCCCCCGACGTTCCCATGCCCCCGTCGGAGGAGGTCGACCAAGGCCCGCCGGTGATGGAGAGGCGGGAAGATCCCGTGATCTTCGTAGAGGGGGCGTCGCAGACGGCGCCGACTGGAGCGGGCCAAAGCGGCCAATCAGCTGCGGCGCCAGAGCAGCCGTCCAGGGGCGAGCCGGCGGCAGGGGCCGGCCTCGAGGTGCAGCCGGCATTGCGCCGGCGCGCAGGGGGTGGCGCCTCTGCGCCGGAACCGCACCGAGCAGCGGGCGCCAGCCAGACGGCGGAGGCCCTGGAGACGGCCAGCGTCAGCACGTCCGAGTGGACTCCCAGCGGGGGGACGGGCGAGATGAACGCGGCAGCCCAGGAGGTCCGGAACCAGCTTCAAGCTCAGGCCGCCTCGCTGCAGCGATACACTCAAGAGTTTCTCTCGACGCGGGCCGTCATCCGGGTGAGTCTTCTGTCCTTGGTTATTTTGCTCTTTCGATTTCTTCCGTGGGGGTGCGTCAGCGCACCCACTGGGTGTAGTCCCCGAGTTCCAAGCCGGCTGCTGCGCAGGCGGTTTGGAACTTACTAGGTCCTGACAACTTAACTTATCCTTGCCTCCTATATAATCTTCCAGGAGTTTCATAACATTTGCGTAGCCGCCTTCAACTCCCAGGCTCAGGAGCTGGGCCCGAGAACTGAGGACCTGACCAGCAGCCGGAGTGCGTGTTTGTCTCGTTCATCTCCTGTGGGGGCGCGTCAGCGCACCCACTGGGTGTAGTCCCCGAGATTCGGGCCGACTGCTGAGTAGCCGGGTCGGATCTTCCTTGATGACTTCTCCTTATTAATTTTTCCTTTGTCTTCATGCTTGCAGGAGCCAATGCTGACTTGAGGGGGAGCTCAGCGAGGCGCAGGCCGCCCTTCGCGCCAAGGAAACTGAGTACGACGCCTTGGTCCTGGAGCGCGACCGCCTGGCCAAGAAGCTGGCTGACCAGGAGCAGAGCCACAAGGCGGTCCTGAAGAAGGCGCAGGATAACAAAGCCGCCCTGAAGGCCGAGTTCGAGACCGAAGCGGCGGGCTGGGCTGAGACCAGGCAAGCGCTGAATGAAGGCTTCGGCCGTATTGAGGATTTGATCAACGGTAAGCCGCCTTCCTCACTCCTTGCATGCCCCTTGCTGCCAGATTTGTGTTCTGACTTGTGCTGCTTTTTATTCTCTGTGCAGACTACTTTCCCGGCTACTCCGTCTTTGCTACCCAAACCATCGAGGCCCATCGCGAAGCGTGCCGTCAGGCGGAGGCCGACATCGCGCCGGACGCGAGTCGGACGCTTGAGGAGCAACTCTTGGCGGTCCAAGCACGGCTGCAGCCGGCTCATCGTATGCTCCGCCGCCTCCAGCGCGCCGGGGCCCAGGTGTTGGCTGCCCTCTGGCCAAGCGAGACGATTTCCCGCACCCCGAGTCGGACTGCCAACCGGCTGGAAGTTGCGGTTGGCCGCTTCGAGGCTTGGAAAGCATCAGCGGCCGGGCTTGGAGCTGGGCGGGCATTGGAGTTCGTCCGAGCTTGGTATCCGGGGCTGAACCTGGACCAGCTACGCACCTGGCGGCTGGAGGCCGACGAAGAGCTAGAGGAGGTGCGGCCGGCTATCGCTCAGCGCGCTTCGACGATCGCCGAGTGTACAGACATCAGCGTCTTCGCTCCTGAAATTAATGATGACGGCGCTGCCCAGCCGGAGGAGTGGTTCGGGCTGGACCCGACAGCGGGTGAAGACTCGGCAGAGGAGATCGCCTCCAGCGATGAAGGCGAAGACGACGAAGGAGAGGAGGGCGAAGACGTTGAGCCGGCCGGTGAAGCGGCCAGCCAGCCTCAGCCTGATCATGCCTCCAACAACGAGGCGCGTGCTAGCGCGCCCTCTGCGGGAGGCGGTGATCATGCCGAGGTTCGCCAGCCGGCCACTCCTCCAGCTGGCACTGCCGTCTCCACTGACCTGCCCGACTCGACAGTCGCTCCCTTGGCTTAGTCTGCCGTCTTTCTTTTTTCCTGCTTGTTGCCTTTTGAACGATTTTATCAAACTTGCGCAGTTCCACCCACTGGGGGTGTATTCAAACTATGTCGAATGCTGGCCTTTTGAAGGTCTTTTATGTAAATATTATTGTGTGCTTGGTTTCCATTCATGTATGCTTTTTATCCTTAGGCTGTTTCCTTTTCCGCCTTCCCCTTCTGGGAAGGCAAGTACTCGAGCTTTCTTAGATTGGAGCGAGGTGAATGGAAGCCGGCCGGCCGGCTACTCTGGTAGCCGGTCGGTGGTGGGAGAAAAACCGGCTTTTGTTATATTAGTCCGTTAGTCCCTAGCCATTTTTCGTGTGGGCACCCGTTCCTGCCCTTAACTCTTGCCAGCCGGACAGCCGGTTCTTCGAACTGCGACTTTTGGCAAGAGAAAGCTTGGGAGCTGACACACTACTTGTCTGACTGTGGGTAGGACTTCTAATATAAATCCAGGCGGCCAGTCCCCGGGCCGACTAATCGAACCCGGTGCCGGACGGAAAAAAGTGAATGCAATGACAAGGCCATAAGCATGATACTTTTCATTTCATAGACAAAAGATGGCAGTCCCCGAGCTCTCCTCGGGGGGCCTATTGTCTCGAACTTAGTACAAAATTTAGCGTGATACATACTGCATTTCAACTGTAAAACCTTCGGAGGAGGTTGGCGTTCCATGGTCGTTCCGACTCCTTGCCGGAGTCGTCTCTCTTACGTGCCTTCGGCTTCTGCGCGTCGATCAGGTAGTAGGAGTCATTGCCTAAGGCTCTGCTGATGACGAAGGGGCCCTCCCAAGGGGCCGAGAGCTTGTGCTGGCCGGCTGTTCGCTGGATCAGCCGGAGCACAAGATCGCCCTCTTGGAAGGATCTTGGCTTGACCTTCCGGCTGTGGTAGTGGCGCGGGCCCTGCTGATAGATGGCGGACCGGCTGAGGGCTAACAGTCGGCCTTCTTCCAGCAGGTCGACGTCGTCTTCTCGTGCTTCCTTGGCCTCGGCTTCCGTGTACATGGTTACCCGAGGCGAGTCGAACTCGGTGTCAGTTGGGATGACCGCCTCGGCACCATATACGAGGAAGAAAGGAGTGAAGCCGGTTGACTTGTTTGGTGTAGTGCGTAGACTCCAGAGGACAGCCGACAGCTCATTGAGCCAACAGCTGGCTGAACGCTCCAGTGGTACGGTCAGTCGGGGCTTGATGCCGGAAAGGATGAGGCCGTTGTCTCGCTCGACCTGGCCGTTTGACTGAGGGTGGGCGACGGACGCTAGGTCCAACCGGATGCCTTGCGTCACGCAGAAACGTGCCAAGGCTCCCTTGGCGAAATTCGTGCCATTGTCGGTGATGATGTTGTGTGGTACGCCGTACCGAGTTGTTATATCTGTGATAAATGTCATGGCAGTTGGCCCATTCAGCTTCTTGATCGGCTTTGCCTCAATCCATTTGGTGAATTTGTCCACGGCGACAAGCAGATGTGTCATGCCGCCGCGCGCCGTCTTGAATGGGCCCACCATGTCCAGTCCCCAAACGGCGAAGGGCCAAGTGAGGGGAATGGTCTTGAGTGCTGAAGCCGGCATGTGTTGCTTGGAGCTGAAGAGTTGGCACCCTTTGCAATGTTTAACTAACTTCTTGGCGTCATCCAAAGCAGTCGGCCAAAAGAAACCATGGCGGAAGGCTTTGGCGACGAGTGATCTTGAGGCCGCATGGTGGCCGCATTCTCCTTGGTGGATGTCCCTGAGGATTGCAATGCCCTTCTCTTGCTCAACGCATCGCAGGAGGACTCCAATGACACTGCGCTTGACGAGTTCTCTGTTGACGATTGTGTATGCTCCGGCTCGGCGTTGGACTTGTCTTGCCTCTAGTTCGTCAGCCGGCAGATCTTGGTTTATTAGGAAGTTGAGGATGGATTGAGCCCATGACGGAGCTGCGACTTCTTCTATTGCCAGAACGGCTACTGCGACTAGGGCGGGCGGGCTGGGCGGTGAAATGCTGGAGTCGGCCGCCGCCTGTTGTGTTGGTGTAGTCTCCGGGCCGACTACCGCAGTCCCCAAGCCAGGTGAGGCAGTCCCCGGGTCGGGCGTAACTACGGAAGTCCCCGAGCCGCCTGCTGATACCCCCTGGCCGACTATCGAAGTCCCCAGGTCACCTGCTTGGTTCTTTGAGCCAGCTGCGTCGGGGTCAGGCGGCACGAAGATGGAATCGGACTCTGGAGACGGCTTGATAGACGGCTTGAGGAGGCGTTGTAGAGAGACACCGGTTGGTATTGCTTGCCAAGTGGAGCCTATTCGAGCCAGGGCATCAGCTGGCTCGTTGTCGGCTCGTGGTACGTGGAGGAACTCGCATCCTTCAAAATACCCACTGATCTGCTGAACGAGGAAGCGGTAGCTTGCCATATTTGTGTCCTTGGCATTCCAGTCGCCGGATGATTGCTGGAGCACCAAGTCCGAGTCGCCATAACAAAGGATCCGGCGAATGCCAAGTTCTTTGGCAAGCCGGAGCCCGTGTATGAGCGCCTCGTACTCGGCCACGTTGTTGGAGGCAGCAAAGTGAATTTGCAGCGTGTATATGAGCTTGTCGCCTTTGGGAGAGGTGAGGATGACGCCGGCTCCCAAGCCGGTGCGCATCTTGGACCCATCGAAGTGTATGCGCCAATGAGTGGAGTCGGGAGCCGGCGGTAGGTACTGGGTCTCGGCCCAGTCGACGAGGAAGTCGGCCAATGCTTGGGACTTGATGGCGGTGCGAGGCTGGTAGAAGATCATATAGGGGGGTAGCTCGATGGCCCATTTCGCCACCTGGCCGGATGCATCCCGGCTGCCTATGATCTCGGCCAGCGGGGCGGTTCATTGAACCGTGATGGGATGCTCTTGGAAGTAGGGCTTCAGCTTCTTGGCGGCGAAGTACACGCCGTAGCACATCTTCTGGTAGTGCGGGTAGTTCTGCTTCGAGGTAGACAGCACCTCGCTCAAATATTACACCGGCCTCTGGACCGGCTGGGCTCGGCCTTCTTCTGGGCGTTGGACTACGATGACGGTGCTGACCACCCGGCTGGTTGCGGCAATGTAGAGGAGGATGGGCTCTTTCTCAGTCGGCGCCGCCAGGATAGGCGGCGTGGCCAGCATCTTCTTCAGCTCGTGAAAAGCTTGATCGGCTTGGTCATTCCACTCGAAGTGGTTGGTCTTCTTCATGAGGCGGTAGAGGGGAAGAGATTTCTCTCCGAGCCGGCTGATGAAGCGGTTCAAGGAGGCCAAGCATCCGGTAAACTTCTGGACGTCTCGAAGTTTGGTGGGAATCGCCATTCTCTCAATGGCCTTGATCTTTACTGGGTTGCATTCGATGCCGCGTTCGGAGACCAGGAAGCCTAGGAGCTGGCCGGCTGGCACTCCGAACACGCATTTCTCGGGGTTAACCTTGATTTGGAACCGGCGTAGGTTCTCAAATATTTCCTTGAGGTCTTCCAGCAAGGTGTCGCGCTTCTCCGTCTTCACTACAATGTCGTCTACGTAGACGTGGGCATTTCTGCCGAGTTGCTTGAGGAGGCACTTCTGCATGCAATGCTGAAAAGTGGCACCGGCATTTCTCAAGCCGAATGTCATAGTCAGGTAACAGAAGGCTCCGAATGGGGTGATGAAGGCGGTCTTCAGGCGGTCTGCCGGATTTAACTTTATCTAGTGATACCCTGAGTAAGCATCCAAGAAACTCAACAGCTCGCATCCGGCCGTGGAGTCTATTTTTGGAAATATGCCCTAGAGGCAATAATAAATTAGTTATTATTATATTTCCTTGTTCATGATAATCGTTTATTATCCATGCTAGAATTGTATTGATAGGAAACTCAGATACATGTGTGGATACATAGACAACACCATGTCCCTAGTAAGCCTCTAGTTGACTATCTCATTGATCAATAGATGGTTATGGTTTCCTGACCATGGACATTGGATGTCATTGATAACGGGATCACATCATTAGAAGAATGATGTGATGGACAAGACCCAATCCTAAGCCTAGCACAAGATCATGTAGTTCGTATGCTAAAGCTTTTCTAATGTCAAGTATCATTTCCTTAGACCATGAGATTGTGCAACTCCCGGATACCGTAGGAGTGCTTTGGGTGTGCCAAACGTCACAACGTAACTGGGTGGCTATAAAGGTACACTACAGGTATCTCCGAAAGTGTCTATTGGGTTTGCGCGAATCGAGACTGGGATTTGTCACTCCGTGTAAATGGAGAGGTATCTCTGGGCCCACTCGGTAGGACATCATCATAATGTGCACAATGTGATCAAGGAGTTGATCACGGGATGATGTGTTACGGAACGAGTAAAGAGACTTGCCGGTAACGAGATTGAACAAGGTATCGGGATACCGACGATCGAATCTCGGGCAAGTATCGTACCGATAGACAAAGGGAATTGTATACGGGATTGATTAAGTCCTTGACATCGTGGTTAATCCGATGAGATCATCGTGGAACATGTGGGAGCCAACATGGGTATCCAGATCCCGCTGTTGGTTATTGACCGGAGAGTCATCTCGGTCATGTCTGCATGTCTCCCGAACCCGTAGGGTCTACACACTTAAGGTTCGGTGACGCTAGGGTTATAGAGATATTAGTATGCGGTAACCCGAAAGTTGTTCGAAGTCCCGGATGAGATCCCCGGACGTCACGAGGAGTTCCGGAATGGTCCGGAGGTAAAGAATTATATATAGGAAGTGCTATTTCGGCTATCGGGACAAGTTTCGGGGTCACCGGTATTGTACCGGGACCACCGGAAGGGTCCCGGGGGTCCACCGGGTGGGGCCACCTGCCCTGGGGGCCACATGGGCTGTAGGGGGTGCGCCTTGGCCTGTATGGGCCAAGGGCACCAGCCCCAAGAGGCCCATGCGCCAAGAGTCAAGGAAAAGGAAGAGTCCTGAAGGGGGAAGGCACCTCCGAGGTGCCTTGGGGAGGAGGGACTCCTCCCTGGCCGCACCCTTCCTTGGAGGAAGGGCCAAGGCTGCGCCCCCCCCTCTCCCTTGGCCCTATATATAGTGGGGGGAAGGGAGGGCAGCAACACCTAAGCCCTGGCGCCTCCCTCTCCCTCCCATGACACATCTCCCTCCTCCCGCAGCGCTTGGCGAAGTCCTGTTGGAATCCCGCTACTTCCACCACCACGCCGTCGTGTTGCTGGATCTCCATCAACCTCTCCTTCCCCCTTGCTGGATCAAGAAGGAGGAGACGTCGCTGCTCCGTACGTGTGTTGAACGCGGAGGTGCCGTCCGTTCGGCGCTAGGATCATCGGTGATCTGGATCACGACGAGTACGACTCCATCAACCCCGTTCTCTTGAACGCTTCCACGCGCGATCTACAAGGGTATGTAGATCCACTCCTCCCTCGTTGCTAGATGACTCCATAGATTGATCTTGGTGACACGTAGGAAAATTTTGAATTATTGCTACGTTCCCCAACAGTGGCATCATGAGCTAGGTCTATGCGTAGTTTCAATGCACGAGTAGAACACAAAGTAGTTGTGGGCGTTGATTTTGTTCAATATGCTTGCTGTTACTAGTCTTATCTTGATTCGGCGGCATCGTGGGATGAAGCGGCCCGGACCGACCTTACACGTACTCTTACATGAGACTGGTTCCACCGACTGACATGCACTAGTTGCATAAGGTGGCTAGCGGGTGTCTGTCTCTCCCACTTTAGTCGGATCGGATTCGATGAAAAGGGTCCTTATGAAGGGTAAATAGAAATTGGCATATCACGTTGTGGTTTTTGCGTAGGCAAGAAACGTTCTTGCTAGAAACCCATAGCAGCCACGTAAAACATGCAAACAACAATTAGAGGACGTCTAACTTGTTTTTGCAGGGTATGCTATGTGATGTGATATGGCCAAAAGGATGTGATGAATGATATATGTGATGTATGAGATTGATCATGTTCTTGTAATAGGAATCACGACTTGCATGTCGATGAGTATGACAACCGGCAGGAGCCATAGGAGTTGTCTTAATTTATTTATGACCTGCGTGTCAACATAAACGTCATGTAATTACTTTACTTTATTGCTAACCGTTAGCTGTAGTAGTAGAAGTAATAGTTGGCGAGGCAACTTCATGGAGACACGATGATGGAGATCATGATGATGGAGATCATGGTGTCATGCCGGTGACGATGATGATCATGGAGCCCCGAAGATGGAGATCAAGAGGAGCAAAGTGATGATGGCCATATCATGTCACTATTTGATTGCATGTGATGTTTATCATGTTTATGCATCTTGTTTACTTAGAACGACGGTAGTAAATAAGATGATCCCTCATAATAATTTCAAGAAAGTGTTCCCCCTAACTGTGCACCGTTGCGACAGTTCGTTGTTTCGAAGCACCACGTGATGATCGGGTGTTAGATTCTAACGTTCACATACAACGGGTGTAAGACAGATTTACACACGCGAAACACTTAGGTTGACTTGACGAGCCTAGCATGTACAGACATGGCCTCGGAACACAAGAGACCGAAAGGTCGAGCATGAGTCGTATGGTATATACGATCAACATGAAGATGTTCACCGATGATGACTAGTCCGTCTCACATGATGATCGGACACGGCCTAGTTGACTCGGATCATGTAAACACTTAGATGACTAGAGGGATGTCTATCTGAGTGGGAGTTCACAAGATGAACTTAATTATCCTGAACATAGTCAAAAGGTCTTCGCAGATTATGTCGTAGCTCGCGCTTCAGTTCTACTGTTTAGATATGTTCCTAGAGAAAATTTAGTTGAAAGTTGATAGTAGTAATTATGCGGACTAGGTCCGTAAACTGAGGTTTGTCCTTATTGCTTCATAGAAGGCTTATGTCCTTAATGCACCGCTCAGTGTGCTGAACCTCGAACGTTGTCTATGGATGTTGCGAACATCTGACATACACATTTTGATAACTACGTGATAGTTCAGTTAAACGGCTTAGAGTTGAGGCACTGAAGACATTTTGAAACGTCGCGAAACATATGAGATGTTTCGAGGGCTGAAATTGGGATTTCAGGCTCGTGCCCACGTCAAGAGGAATAAGACCTCCGACGATTTTCTTAGCCTGCAAACTAAGGGAGAAAAGCTCAATTGTTGAACTTGTGCTCAGATTGTCTGAGTACAACAATTGCTTGAATCGAGTGGGAGTTGATCTTCCAGATGAAATAGTGATGGTTCTCCGAAGTCATTACCACCAAGCTGCTTGAGCTTCGTGATGAACTATAATATATCAGGGACATATATGATGATCCTTGAGATATTCGCGATGTTTGACACCACAAAAGTAGAGATCAAGAAGGAGCATCAATTGTTGATGGTTGGTGAAACCACTAGTTTCAAGAAGGGCAAGGGAAAAAAGGGATGCTTCATGAAACGGCAAATCAGCTGCTGCTCTAGTGAAGAAACCCAAGGTTGAACCCAAACCCGAGACTAAGTGCTTCTGTAATAAAGGAAACAGCCACTGGAGCAGAATTACCCTATATACTTGGTAGATAAGAAGGCTGGCAAGGTCGATAGAAGTTATTGGATGTATTATGTTAATGTGTACTTTACTAGTACTCCTAGTAGCACCAGGGTATTAGATACCGGTTCGGTTGCTAAGTGTTAGTAACTCGAAATAAAAGCTACGGAATAAACGGAGACTAGCTAAAGGTGAGATGACAATATGTGTTGGAAGTATTTCCAAGGTTGATCAAATATCGTACGCTCCCTCTACCATCGAGATTGGTGTTTGCGTTGAGCATAGACATGACTGGATTATGTCTATCGCAATACGGTTATTCATTTAAAGAGAATAATGGTTACTCTGTTTATTTGAATAATACCTTCAATGGTCTTACACCTGAAATGAATGGTTTATTGAATCTCGATCGTAGTGATACACATGTTCATGCCAAAAGATGTAATGATAGTACCACCTACTTGTGGCACTGCCACGTAAGTCATATCGGTATAAAACGCATGAAGAAGCTCCATGTTGATGGATCTTTGGGCTCACTTGTTTTGAAAGGTTTGAGACATGCGAACCATGTCTATTGGTGTATATGCATGAAGAAACTCCATGCAAATGGACCGTTTGGACTCACTTGATTTTGAATCACTTGAGACATGCAAATCATACCACATGGGCAAGATGACTGAAAGCCTCGTTTTCAGTAAAATGGAACTAGAAAGCAACTTGTTGGAAGTAATACATTTTGATGTGTGCAGTCCAATGAGTGCTGAGGCGTGTAGTGGATATCGTTATGTTCTTACTTCACAGATGATTTGAGTAGATGTTGAGTATATTTACTTGATAAATCACGAGTCTGAATTATTGAAAGGTTCAAGTAATTTCAGGGTGAAGTTGAAAGATCGTCGTGACAAGAGGATAAAAGATCTATGATATGATCATAGAGATGAATATCTAATTTACGAGTTTGGCACAGAATTAAGACATTGTGGAAATTGTTTCACAACAAATACATCCTGGAACACCATAGTGTGATGGTGTGTCCGAACATCATAACTGCACCCTATTGGATATGATGCATACCATGATGTCTCTTATCGAATTACCACAATAGTTTATGGGTTAGGCATTAGAGACAACCACATTCACTTTAAATAGGGCACCACGTAATTCCGATGAGATGACACCGTATGAACTATGGTTTAGAGAAACCTAAGCTGTCATTTCTTAAAAGTTTGGGGATGCGACGCTTATGTGAAAAAGTTTCAGGCTGATAAGCTCGAACCCAAAGCGGATAAATGCATCTTCATAGGACACCCAAAACAGTTGGGTATACCTCCTGTCTCAGATTCGAAAGAAATAAGGGATTGTTTCTAGAATCGGGTCCTTTCTCAAGGAAAAGTTTCTCTCAAAAGAATTGAGTGGGAGGATGGTGGAGACTTGATGAGGTTATTGAACCGTCTCTTCAACTAGTGTGTGGCAGGGCACAGGAAGTTGTTCCTGTGGCACCTACACCAATTGAAGTGGAAGCTTATGATAGTGATCATGAAACTTCAGATCAAGTCACTACCAAACCTCGTGGGATGACAAGGATGCGTACTACTTCAGAGTGGTACGTAATCCTGTCTTGGAAGTCATGTTGCTAGACAACAATGAACCTACGAGCTATGGAGAAGCGATGGTGGGCCTGGATTCCGAAATGGCTCGAGGCCATAAAATCCAAGAGAGGATCCATGTATGAAAACAAAGTGTAGACTTTGGCAGAACGGCTCGATGGTCGTAATGCTATTGAGTACAGATGGATTTTAAAAGGAAGACGGTCAATGATGGTAGGTATCACCATTAAGAAAGCTCGACTTGTCGTTAAGATGTTTTCCGACAAGTTCAAGGAGTTGACTGCGATGAGACTTTCTCACTCATAGCGATGCTAAGAATCTGTTGAAATTATATTAGCAATTACTGCATTATTTGTGAAATCTTGCAGATAGGATGCCAAAAACCATTGTTTCCTCGACGATTTTTGAGGAAAGGTTGTATGTGATACAACCGGAAGGTTTTGTCAATCCTGAAAGATGCTAATAAGTATGCAAAGCTCCAGCAATCCTTCTAAGGACTGGAGTAAGCATCTCGGAGTTGGAATGTATGCTTTGATAAGATGATCAAAGTTTTGGGTGCATACAAAGTTTATGAGAAACTTGTATTTCCAAAGAAGTGAGTGGGAGCACTATAGAATTTCTGATAAATATATGTTGACATATTGTTGATCAGAAATGACGTAGAATTTCTGGAAAGCATATAGGGTTATTTGGAAAGTATTTTTCAATGGAAAGCCTGGATTAAGCTACTTGAACATTGAACATCAAGATCTATAAGGATAGATCAAAATTCTTAATGGTACTTTCAAATGAGCACATACCTTGACATGATCTTGAAGGTGTTCAAGATGGACCAGTCAAAGAAGGAGTTCTTGCCTGAGTTGTAAGGTATGAAGTTAAAACTTAAAGCTCGACCACGGCAGAAGAAAGAGGAAGGACGAAGGTCATCCCCTATGCTTTTGTCATAGGCTATATACGGTATGCCATGCTATGTACCGCACCTGAAATGTGCCTTGCCATGAGTCAGTTAAGGGGTACAAGAGTGATCCAAGAATGGATCACAAGACAGCGGTCAAAGTTATCCTTAGTAACTAGTGGACTAAGGAATTTTTCTCGATTATGGAGGTGGTAAAAGAGTTCGTCGTAAAGGGTTACGCCGATGCAAACTTTGACACTAATCCAGATTATTCTGAGTAGTAAACTAGATTCGTATAGTAGAACAGTTATTTGGAATAGCTCCAAATGTAGCGTAGTAGTTGCATCTACAAGATGACATAGAAATTTGCGAAGTACATACGGATCTGAAAGATTCAGACCCGTTGACTATAACATCTCTCACAAGCATAACATGATCAAACCCAGAACTTATCGAGTGTTAATCACATGGTAATGTGAACTAGATTATTGACTCTAGTAAACTCTTTGGGTGTTAGTCACATGGGGATGTGACCTTGAGTGTTAGTCACATTGTGATGTGAACTGGATTATTGACTCTAGTGCAAGTGGGAGACTGTTGGAAATATGCCCTAGAGGCAATAATAAATTAGTTATTATTATATTTCCTTGTTCATGATAATCGTTTATTATCCATGCTAGAATTGTATTGATAGGAAACTCAGATACATGTGTGGATACATAGACAACACCATGTCCCTAGTAAGCCTCTAGTTGACTAGCTCGTTGATCAATAGATGGTTATGGTTTCCTGACCATGGACATTGGATGTCATTGATAACGGGATCCAATCATTAGAAGAATGATGTGATGGACAAGACCCAATCCTAAGCCTAGCACAAGATCATGTAGTTCGTATGCTAAAGCTTTTCTAATGTCAAGTATCATTTCCTAAGACCATGAGATTGTGCAACTCCCGGATACCGTAGGAGTGCTTTGGGTGTGCCAAACGTCACAACGTAACTGGGTGGCTATAAAGGTACACTACAGGTATCTCCGAAAGTGTCTGTTGGGTTGGCGCGAATCGAGACTGGGATTTGTCACTCCGTGTAAACGAGAGGTATCTCTGGGCCCACTCGGTAGGACATCATCATAATGTGCACAATGTGATCAAGGAGTTGATCACGGGATGATGTGTTATGGAACGAGTAAAGAGACTTGCCGGTAACGAGATTGAACAAGGTATCGGGATACCGACGATCGAATCTCGGGCAAGTATCGTACCGATAGACAAAGGGAATTATATACGGGATTGATTAAGTCCTTGACATCGTGGTTCATCCGATGAGATCATCATGGAACATGTGGGAGCCAACATGGGTATCCAGATCCCTCTGTTGGTTATTGACCGGAGAGTCATCTCGGTCATGTCTGCATGTCTCCCGAACCCGTAGGGTCTACACACTTAAGGTTCGGTGACGCTAGGGTTATAGAGATATTAGTATGTGGTAGCCCGAAAGTTTTTAGGAGTCCCGGATGAGATCCCGGACGACACGAGGAGTTCCGGAATGGTCCGGAGGTAAATAATTATATATAGGAAGTGCTATTTCGGCTATCGGGACAAGTTTCGGGGTCACCGGTATTGTACCGAGACCACCGGAAGGGTCCCGGGGGTCCACCGGGTGGGGCCACCTGCCCTGGGGTCCACATGGGCTGTAGGGGGTGCGCCTTGGCCTGTATGGGCCAAGGGCACCAGCCCCAAGAGGCCCATGCGCCAAGAGTCAAGGAAAAGGAAGAGTCCTGAAGGGGGAAGGCACCTCCGAGGTGCCTTGGGGAGGAGGGACTCCTCCCTGGCCGCACCCTTCCTTGGAGGAAGGGCCAAGGCTGCGCCCCCCCCCTCTCCCTTGGCCCTATATATAGTGGGGGGAAGGGAGGGCATCAACACCTAAGCCCTGGCGCCTCCCTCTCCCTCCCATGACACATCTCCCTCCTCCCGCAGCGCTTGGCGAAGCCCTGTTGGAATCCCGCTACTTCCACCACCACGCCGTCGTGTTGCTGGATCTCCATCAACCTCTCCTTCCCCCTTGCTGGATCAAGAAGGAGGAGACGTCGCTGCTCCGTACGTGTGTTGATGGCGGAGGTGCCGTCCGTTCGGCGCTAGGATCATCGGTGATTTGGATCACGACGAGTACGACTCCATCAACCCCGTTCTCTTGAACGCTTCCGCGCGCGATCTATAAGGGTATGTAGATCCACTCCTCCCTCCTTGCTAGATGACTCCATAGATTGATCTTGGTGACACGTAGGAAAATTTTGAATTATTGCTACGTTCCCCAACATCTATCACTTGGTCAATCCTTGGCAGGGCAAAGGGATCTTTGGGGCAGGCCTTGTTGAGGCTCGTGTAGTCTGTACACATGCGCCACTAGTTGTTTTTCTTTAGCACGAGGACCGGGTTGGCGAGCCACTCTGGAAAGAAAACTTCCATAATGAAGCCGGCTGCCAGAAGCCGGGCTATCTCCTCTCCCACAATCCTGTGTTTCTCCTCCGACAGTCGGCGGAGGGGTTGTTTGACTGGCTTCGCGTCTTCTCAGACGTGTAGTTTGTGCTCGGCGAATTCCTTCGGGACGCCCGGCATGTCCTTGGGGGACCATGCAAAGATGTCCCGATTCTCACGGAGGAAATCAGCGAGCTCGCCTTCCTATTTGCTGTTTAGGTTTGCCCCGATGACGGCAAACCTCTCTGGGCGCTCGGGGTCAAGAGGTATCTTCTTCGTCTCCTTGGCCGGCTGGAAAGATCCTTGAGCATCATGCTCCTTGGGATCGGGGGACAAGGCCGACTGCTTGCCGGCCATGGCCACGACTCGGTCCAACATCTTCTTTTCTTCGGCAATCACAAGGGACTCGGCCAGCCGACTGCTGGCTGCTGCGCACTCAGAGGACTTCTTGTAATCGCCGGCTATGGTGATGACGCCTTTGGTGCTCGGTATCTTCATCTTGAGGTATGCATAGTGGGGAACTGCCATGAACTTGGCCAAGGCAGGTCAGCCAAGCAATACATGGTAAGGGCTCTCCAGGTCCACCACTTCAAACCAGATCGCTTCCCGGCGGAAATGCTCCTTGTCCCCAAAAAGTACATCAATCTTGATTTTGCCAATGGGGGCGCAGGACAGGCCGGGTACGATGCCATGGAACACAGTCCGGGTAGGCATGAGTTGCTTCATCTTGACATTCAGCTTCTCCATGGTGTCACGGTACAGGATGTTGATGCTGCTCCCACCGTCTATCAGCACGCGGGAGAATCGGGCAGCGCGTCTATCCGTTGCAAGGGTGGCATCCAAAACCAACGCATAAGAGCCGGGAGACGGCATCACCTCTGGGTGGTCGGTCCGGCTCCAGCTGATAGGTTTTTCTGACCAGTGCATGTGCTCGGCAGGGTTGGCAGCAACCATGCTGACTTCTTGGTGCTCTCGGCGTTTGCTGCGCCGGTCTTCGGGCTGACTTGTAAAGATGATATAGGTGGCGTGCTCGTCGGGGAACTCATCGTGCACGGCTCCGACTGCGGGCCGAGCGGCCGGCGGCTGCGGAGCCGGAGGCGGCGGACCGGCATGCGGAGGCGGCGCGAGCCCTTCACCTTTAGAGATTCGGGTGAGCCAGTGGCACTTCCGGGTCGTGTGGTTGGACGGCTTCGCGCCGCTGTGGAACTTGCACGGGGCGTCGAGAGTCTGCTCGTAGGAGAAGACCGGCTGCCAAGCCGGCTTGCCGCCCCTCTGCTTCTTGGGTGCGGGCCGTGCTTCGGGCTGCTCGTCTTCGACTGTGGCCACCTGCCGACTGGTGGAGGGCGGCACCGGGCCGTTGCGCTTGTGGTCGTTCTGGTGTGGGCGTCGGCCGGAGTCCCCAGCCGGCGTCTTGGGTGCCGGGTTGAGTACCTTTCCGGACGCGTCTACCCGGAGTTCGGTCTTCATCGAGGAGTCGGCGGTGGCGTCCTTGTCCGCTATGATCAGAAGCTCGTCGAGGGTAGTCGGCTCGTCGCAGAGGAGCTTGTGCTTGAGGAGGGTGCCTTCTCGGCACCCGGCAGTGAAGTATTCTATGGCTTGCACCTCGTGCACCCCTTCGCAAGAGTTGCGGAGCTCGACCCAACGCGTGAGGTAGTCGCGAGTGGACTCGGCGGGGCCTTGTACGCACAAGGAGAGCTATCTGGGCTTGGGAGCCCGCTTGTAGGTGCTGGTGAAGTTGCGGACGAAGGCTTCTGTGAAGTCTAGCCAGCTGTTGATGCTGTATGGCTTGAGGCTGTTGAGCCAGGTCCGCGCCGTGCCCTGCAGAATGAGGGGCACGTACTTCACGGCAACGCGCCTGTTGCCGTTGGCTATGCTAACCGCCTTGGAGTAGTCGATCAACCAATCTTCCGGCTTCACGGAGCCGTTGTACTTGGGCGTGTCTGTTGGGAGCGAGAACCCTTTGGGGAAAGGCTCGTCGCTGATGCGGGGGCCGAAGCAAGGCGGGCCGACATCGTCTTCTTCTTCTAGTGCCAGGAATCGCGCCAGGCGGTCGATCCGATGGCAGGCGTCGTTCTCGCCGACTCCTTCGCGGCGACCTAGCCAACCGCTGAGAGTCGGATGCGCAACAGGCGGCCGGGTGGGATATCTCTCTCCACGGGGCCGGGGCAGAGGCAGGTTGCCCCGCCACTCCACGGCCCGGGGGTGGCCTTCTGCGTCTCGCTCGATGGAGATTCGGGTTCGGCTTCGGCTGGCAGCCAGTTCTTTCTCGCGCCGCGCGCGAGTTTTACCCGTAGTCGGCGTCCGGGACGTCGCGCCGTGATCTTGGCGCGGGGGAGGGCTTTCCGCGCGGGCGTCGGCTTCGTGCCGCTGCGCGGCTGCATCGATCAGCTGCTGGATGCATCGGGTCATGTGGGGGAGCTCTTCGGCCCCCAGTCCATCTAGCTCGTCTATGGCCGCCTGGGCGGCGCGCAGGTTCTCGAGTGGAGTAGCGTAGACTGGGCGGTCGACTCCTAGCATATCGGCGACGATAGCGCCGCGCTGTCTGACAACGCCGGCCCGGCTAGGCCCGCCTGGGGGCGGCGTGCCAAAGGCGGCGCGGTCGGCCTCGTGTCGGTGGGCCTCAGCGAGGCGTCTCATGGAAACCAACTTCCGGCCCTCCGCGAGGAGGGCGAGGCGGCGAGCTTCCAGTGCTTCAGCATCGGCATCGGCCGGGATGGGGATGGACAAGTCGTGGACTGCAGCGTGCGGGGCTTCGTGGGCGCTCTCGTCAGAAGCGCCGCCGTGGCCGATGACCATCACCTCGGTGGTGACAGCGTCGCAGCCATCGGCCCAGGGAAGCGGGTCGTTGTAGATCGCGACGTTGGTGGGGAACGTGTCGAGCGAGGCCGTGTCGGAGTCGACAGGCATCGGATCGGTGGAGCCAACCGACTCCAAGTCCACGGCAGGCTCGCCGGAGACGTGGAGCTGGCCGAGGAGGTTACCGAGGTGGTCGACGCGCGCGTCGGGGGCGAGCTCGTCAGAGATGAGAGTCTTGTCAAGGAGATTGGCGAGGCTGCTCGCCGCACAGATGTTGGTGACGCCTTGTAGCACGTCGTGGCAAGCGCCATCGGGTGTGCCGGGCTGGCTACGCTCGCGGGGGAGGAAGAGGGTTCCCGTCCAGAACAGGTCTCCGGACGACGGTGCACCTAGCCCCACGGTGGGCGCCAAATGTCAGGTGGTAGGTGCGACATATGCCAACGGGTGGCTTATCATTGTGGGAGCCAGTAAGACGTCGCCGGTGCCTGGAAACGGGATGAGGCGAAGACATGCACGCCGGCGAATCTTACCCAGCTTCGGGGCTCTCCGTGGAGATAACACCCCTACTGCTGCTCTGCGGGGTCTCCGCATGGTCACTAGATGAACAAGTAGCTACACGGTGCTCCTTGAGCTATTGGCGAGAGGAGGAAGAAGGGCACGGCTTGCTCTCTTCTCCTCCCTATGTGGTGTCTGAGACTAGCAGGGATTGATCTCTCTTTGCATGGATGCCCCGGGGGGTTATATAGGCCTACCCCCAGGGGTACAATGGTAATCCGGCTGGGCGCGGGGCCCAGCCGTCTGTATCCACGCTCTCCGGCTTCTGCACCGGCTGCTGGGGCCCGCCGGCCAGTGGGTCCCGCCGGCTGCCGGCTCCTTGGTCGACAGGCAGGCCCCACTGTCGGGGCCTTGTCGGTGGCTGGTTACTGTTGCTCAATCTTGGTGGCGAGGGCTTCGCCGAGGTGGGCGTGGCAACAGTGCCGCTACCCGGTGGGCGATCACTGTAGCCCCACCGCGTCTTGTCTCCTTAATGGGGCGTCTTCTTCGAGGGAGGTGGCAAGCCGGCTGTGGGGAGCCGGCCCTATCTTGGGCCGACTAGGGGAGGTCTGGCCGCCTTCGGGTGTCTCTCTGGCCGAAGGGGCCCATCGCCTGTGGGCCGTACTGGTAACCCGTCGTGGATGACATCAGGGTCAACGTGGCAACAGTGCTGCGCCGGACGGGTCATGGCCACCCGTACAGCGCACTGTGCCAGGCGTGCTCCGGGATTCGGGGGTGGCAGGCTTCACTGTAGCCACGCCCCGTCACATCGCTGTTATGTGGATGCAGACTTCGAGGGTACGATCTTGACCGCTTTATGGGAGCCGGCTTCTTGGAGCCGGCCTTCTCGCGGCCGGCTTCTCGGAGCCGGCCCTCCCGTAGCTTCTCTTCATGAGGGCTGAAGTCGGGCCGCCTTTCGATAGCCGGCCTGGAGACAGCCGGCAAGGGGAAGGCGGCCCTGCGTCTTGGATTCTTGAGGGCCGAATCGGCTCGTAATTTTTTCAGAAGGGCCAGGGGGAGCCGGCTAGGCTACCCATGGTTATTTACTCCGACACACGCCTTGGCCGGGGTTATCCAGCTCCTCGCTCGAAGCGGCATAAGCCTTTAGGGACTCGAAAAACCTCTCGAACAGCGACCGGTCTCTCGCCACATCATGACAGTCAGTTTTAGCTTTCTCCATTGAGGTGCTTAACCCAGCTCAACCGGGCACAATCGCAGTGGTTCTCCTAGTGCTACCTTAGCCGATAGAGTGGAACGTAAGGCACCAAAACATAGGAGCCGGGCAAACCCAACTATTGACCCAAATCATGATTCAGAGCCGATGCATATAGTGCTATAAGTTCGGGGTGCCGCACTTGTGAAAGTGTACGGACTTCTCACGCCATATTGAAGGGTACTGAAGCCCCTGGCGTATTTGCCGTACCACCGTGTACGGGTGCAACATGTCATTAATGAACATATATATGAAAAGAAAATAATGCAAAAAAATAGACAAGAAGCTAAGCATTGTTTATAGAGAGGCTATTTATCAAAGCCGAATGATACAAATAGTGCGGTAAGAAAAAGATATTGGACTATTCAGTATGTCCTGACCAGGGGCAGGCCGCGGAATTGTATTTAAAACAGGTATACCGCTCGTAACAGAGACCACCTGGGAGTTCCATAATGCGGCATGGCTTGTCTGCCTCCCTGGATCTTGCATCGTTTGTGCGGCAGTCGAATTGCCTAACAGGTCGTCCGAAGTATGGAGTCCTGAAAGTAAGAAAAAATTAAAAAAAGAATCCGGGAGCCCCTAGTACGTTTTAAGCCGTATTTTGGGCGTGCCGTTATTGTGCCCCTTCCCCTGTGCCCATGGTATTTCCAGGGCGTAGTTATGTATGCGAGGTACTGGTTTCGCTATGTTGCGAAAGCTGGGGTTGGGGCCGCATTGCTACGCTTGCTCAGAGTGTGCCAGGTGGTCCTGCTGTCGGTTACTCCGGGCGCGCTTGGCAGTGTCTGGCTTTTTAATGGCCGGACTGGAGAATTGCCTGAGAAGGCTACTTTGTACCTCCGCTGCGAGAGCCGCTGTATGCTCCTCCGTACGGAGGGAGCGTTCGGTGTTTCCGTTGACCGTAATTACTCCTCGAGGGCCTGGCATCTTTAGCTTGAGATATGCGTTGTGCGGCACCGCATTGAACTTTGCGAATGCGGTTCGTCCGAGCAAGGCGTGATAGCCACTGCGAAACGGGACTATATCGAAGATTAACTCTTCGCTTCGGAAATTGTCCGGGGATCCGAAGACCACATCAAGTGTTACTGAGCCTGTACAGTTGGCTTCTACACCTGGTATAACGCCTTTAAAGGTCGTTCTTGTGGGCTTAATCCTTGAGGGATCTATGCCCATTTTCCGCACTGTATCCTGATAAAGCAGGTTCAGGCTACTGCCGCCGTCCATGAGGACTCTTGTGAGATGAAATCCGTCGATGATTGGGTCGAGAACCAATGCGGCGAAGCCACCATGACGGATGCTAGTGGGATGGTCCCTTCGATCAAAAGTGATCGGGCAGGAGGACCATGGGTTGAACTTTGGGGCGACTGGCTCTATCGCGTATACGTCCCATAGCGCACGCTTCCGCTCCCGCTTGGGAATGTGGGTTGCGTATATCATGTTCACCGTCCGCACTTGTGGGGGAAAGCCCTTCTGTCCATTGTTGTTCGGCAGCTTGGGCTCCTCGTCGTCGCTGTGCAGCCCCTTGTCTCTGTTTTCGGCCCTTAACTTGCCTGCCTGCTTGAACACCCAACAATCCCTGTTAGTGTGATTGGCTGGCCTTTCGGGGGTGCCATGTATCTGGCACAAGCGATCGAGTATTCGGTCCAAACTGGACGGGCCCTAAGTATTCTTTTGGAATGGCTTTTTCCGCTGACCGGATTTATAGCCTTTGAATCCGGCATTGACTGCCGTGTCTTCATTGCTGTCGCTGTTAACGCGGCGTTTTTGCTTATTTCGATGTGTCCTGCCACTTTTGTCCTTGGTATCCGAATTACCAGGGTTCTTTGATAAGTTGTTACTGCGAGCTAGCTAGCTGTCTTCACCCGCGCAAAAGCAGGTCATGAGTGTCGTGAGGGCTGCCATGGATTTCGGCTTTTCCTGTCCCAGGTGCCGGGCAAGCCACTCGTCGCGGATGTTATGCTTGAAGGCTGCTAGGGCCTCTGCGTCCGGACAGTCGACTATCTGGTTTTTCTTTGTTAGGAACCGTGTCCAGAATTGTCTGGCTGTTTCCTCTGGCTGCTGAATTATTTGGCTTAAGTCGTCGGCATCCGGTGGTCGCACGTAAGTGCCCTGGAAGTTGTCGAGGAATGCGGCTTCCAGGTCCTCCCAAGAACCGATTGAGTCTGCTGGCAAGCTGTTAAGCCAATGCCGGGCCGGTCCTTTAAGTTTGAGCAGGAGGTATTTGATGGCGTGTAGATCATCGCCGCGTGCCATGTGGATATGAAGAAGATAATCCTCGATCCATACCGCCAGATCTGTTGTGCCATCGTATGATTCGATGTTTACGGGTTTGAAACCCTCTGGGATTTTATGATCCATTACTTCATTCGTGAAGCATAGCGGGTGTGCAGCGCCTCTGTACTGGGCTATATCACGACGCAGCTCGGAGGAGCTATGTCTGTTGTGTTCGGCCCGGCCAGATTTGTTGTATCCGGAGTGAAGATCATTGTCACATGCCGTAGGGCGCCTGCGCGATCCGTAGATCGATCTTGTTTGTCTTGCCTTATCCTCCAGTATGTCTCGCAGGTCGGGCGCATTTTCCTGTGCCTTAGTTGAGCGGCGTCGGGGCATGGCTTGGGTGGAGGGCCGAGAGGCCTCTCTGTCGCGGCCGCGAGGTGGCCGGTCTGCCATGTCATGCGCTGGTGATGTAGGTGCTTCCTCCTCTGATCGGGGTAGCGGCCTGCGCTTCGGGTAACTCTTGGAGGGGCGTTCGAGTTCATACTCTTCGGCCGCAAGGACTTCAGTCCATCTGTCAGCTAGCAAATCTTGGGCAGCTCTAAGCTGTTGCTGCTTTTTCTTGAGGCTGCTTGCCGTGGCTAAAAGCCTGCGTTTAAAACGCTCTTGTTCGGCGGGGTCTAATGGTATGACGAATTCGTCGTCATCGAGGCTTGTCTCGTCTTCGGAGGGAGGCGTATAGTTATCATCCTCGACCTCTCGGTCTGCCGCTCTCTCATGAGGGCTGGCTTCTCCATCTTCCTGTGCCGAATCTTACTGGGGTGGGTGTTCTTCGGTGCTATCCGGGGTAGTATTATCTCCCGTGCCGGAATCACCGTTTTTTGCTTTGGCGGGATTTAGAGCGGCGCCACTGACGCCGGCGCTTTGCCTGTTTCTTGGGGGCGTCACCCCCCACTGTTCCATCGCCATCTCCATCTTTTGGAGTATCCACCATATATATGTCATATGACGAGGTGGCCTTCCAGCGCCCTACAGGTGCTGGTTCTTGTTCGTCTCCTGCATCGTCGTCCATGCCGTCGATGTCTTCGGAGTCGAAGTCAAGCATGTCGGTTAAGTCATCGACAGTGGCTACGAAGTGGGTGGTGGGTGGGTTTTGAATTTCTTCATCATCCGTATCCCAACCTTGCTGACCATAGTCCAGCCAGGGCTCTCCTGATAAAGAGAGAGACTTCAGAGAATTCAGGATGTCGCCGAAGGGCGAGTGCTGAAAGATGTCCACGGCGGTGAACTCCATTATCGGCGCCCAATCGGATTCGATCGGCAGGGGCGCGGGGGGCTCGGGGCTTGGAGAGGGATCCGGCTCCTCGGAGTCACGGGCCATGCGGAGTGCGGGGCTGGAGTTCGGCTCGATCGCCTCTGAGATCGCAGCCCCTGAGGCAGCGTCCAACCGCTGATCCTCAATCGGCGCAGTAGGCTCCGAATCAATGGTCGAAACCGATGCGTGTGCGGCCTCCAAGGCGCTGTTCGGCGGTAGAGCTATATCATGCCCATCGAGACAGTGCGGGGCGCTTGGCTGTGGCTCGAATCCGTCAAAGATCAAGTCTCCGCGGATGTCAGCCGTGTAGTTTAAGCTTCCGAACCTGACTTGATGGCCAGGGGCATAGCTTTCGATCTGCTCCAGGTGGCCGAGCGAATTGACCCGCAGAGCGAAGCCGCCGAAGACGAAGATCTGTCCAGGGAGAAAAGTCTGACCCTGGACCGTATCGTTGTTGATGATCAAAGGAGCCATTGGACCTAAAGGCGACGACACAGAGGAACTCTCAATGAAAGCACCAATGTCGGTGTCAAAACCGGCGGATCTCGGGTAGGGGGTCCCGAACTGTGCGTCAAGGCCGGATGGTAACAGGAGACAAGGGACACGATGTTTTTTACCCAAGTTCGGGCCCTCTCGATGGAGGTAATACCCTACTCCTGCTTGATTAATATTGATGATATGGGTAGTACAAGAGTAGATCTACCACGAGATCAAGGAGGCTAAACCCTAGAAGCTAGCCTATGGTATGATTGTTGTGTATGGAGTTGATTGCCTACGGACTACAACCCTCCGGTTTATATAGACACCGGATAGGGTTAGGGTTACATAAAGTCGGTTACAATGGTAGGAGATCTTGAATATCCACATCGCCAAGCTTGCCTTCCACGCCAAGGAAAGTCCCATCCGGACACGGGACGAAATCTTCAATCTTGTATCTTCATAGTCCAGGAGTCCGGCTGAAGGTATAGTCCGGCTACCCGAACACCCCCTAATCCAGGACTCCCTCAATCCCCTACTCTGAAGAGGAGATCTTCTTAGCGATTAATAAAGCGAACCCTAACTCTGCCTCTGGCCCAGATGGTTTTTCTATCCCCTTCTTTAAAAAGTTCTGGCCTATTCTTAAAGAGCTTATTTGTGAAGTCATTCAAGGCTATTGTCTGGGGACAGTAGATATTTCCAGGCTCAATTATGCGGTTATCTCTCTCATCCCTAAGATTAAGGGTGCTGATCTAATCTCTCAGTTTAGACCTATTGCGCTCATTAATAATTTTGCCAAGTTTCCTGCCAAATGTTTGGCTACTCGCCTTACCCCGGTGGCTCATCGAACCCTTTCTCCTACTCAGTCTGCTTTTATCAAGGGTCGCTTCATCCTGGATGGGGTTCTTTGTCTTCACGAAATTATCCATGATATTCATAAATCTGGGAACAAGGCAGTAATTCTTAAATTAGATTTTGAAAAGGCTTACGATTTGGTAAGTTGGGGCTTCCTTAAACAAGTCCTTCTGGCCAAAGGCTTTGAGAGTGGGGTAGTTCACCGTATCATGCAGTTAGTCATGGGGGGTCATACTTCTATTAATGTTAATGGGAAAGTTAGTAACTTCTTTAAGAACTCTAGAGGTCTCCGGCAAGGCGACCCGGCCTCGCCCATCCTCTTTAACTTTGTTGCGGATGCTCTTTCTAACATCCTATCTAGAGCTGCGGAGGCCGGCCATATCTCTCCTGTTAGTTCTCACCTCATTCCGGAAGGGATTATGCAAGCAGACGATACTATCATCTTAGTGTAATTGAATGATCACTGCATCGCCCACCTCAAATTTCTTCTCCTCTGTTTCGAATCTCTCTCGGGGGTTAAGATTAACTTTTCTAAAAGAAGTTATTGTCACTGGTGTTACGGGCACCGAGGCCTTAAGGGTGGCTCGCTTACTAAATTGCTCTCTTGGATCTTTCCCTATCAAGTATTTGGGTCTGCCTATTACATCTGACAAGCTTTATGCTAAAGACTTTGCTCCTGCGGTGGCCAAGGTTGGTAATCGTGTTATGCCCTGGAGGGGCAGATATAACACTCAGGCGGGCAAAGTGGCCTTGATTAACGCCTATCTCTCTTCTCTCCCGATGTTCTTGATGGGATTTTACCTCCTTTCGATGGGCACCCATGCTGGCTTTGACAAACATAGAGGTGCCTTTTATTGGAACGCGACTGATAACAAGCGCAAGTATCATTTGGTCAAATGGGATCTCATTTGTAAGCCTAAAAGCCTTGGGGGGCTGGGCATCATTAACACTCTTGTTATGAACAAATGCCTAATCATCAAACGGTGGTGGAAGATCATGACCATCCCCCAGGACAAGCCCCTCTGGTTCAGCATCCTCAAAGCGAAGTACTTTCCCTCTACTAGTCCTATGTTTGCCCGCGCCTCGGGGGCATCTCAGTTCTGGCGTGATCTTGTTAAACTTCGGCCTATTTTTCAAAGCCTTGTCAAATTTGTTGTTCGCAATGGTAAGTCCACCAGGTTCTGGCTTGATTGGTGGTGCGGCTCCTCCTCGCTGGCCTCTACCTTTCCTGTTCTCTTTTCTTACTGCCCGGACCCTGAGATCTCAATCTTTGAGCTTGCATCGAATAATTGGGACTTGCATCTGCGTCGTTCTCTTTCTCCCGAAGAGTTGGAAGACTGGCAGCGCCTTGCTGCCCTCTTCCCTTCGCTCTCGGAGGAGGAAGACACGATTGTTTGGCCCCACTCTCCCTCAGCTCGTTTCTCGGTTAAATCCCTTTATAGCAAGCTCATGGCTGGGTCCATCACCTCCAAATTTAAGTGGATTTGGAGGGCTCATATTCCTCCTAAGATTAAGGTTTTCCTCTGGCAAGCCTCTCGTGGGCGTCTGCCTACGGGTGACCAAATTCACAAACGTAATGGCACGGGCTCTGATTGTTGTGCGCTTTGTGGTTTGGGAGAAGACACGCCTCATATTTTCTTCAATTGTGTTTTGGCTAAGTTGTTTTGGTGTTGCATCAGATTCAGGATGCATGTTTCCTGGGCTCCGACCTCCTTCGCTGACTTGCGCATCTTGGCCAACTCTTTGGTTGGGGCCCAGAGGAGACTGTTTTGGGTGGGCTTCGCTGCCATGTGCTGGTCCTTGTGGACGACAAGGAATAAATTTACTATCGAACATGTTTTCCCTGCTAAGCCTGCTGATTGCTTATTTAAGACTTATATATTCCTGCAGCAGTGGAGATTATTGACTAAGGAGGAGGACAGGGACGCTTTCGACACCATGCTGGCCAAGATCTGAAATTCTGCTATTTCCATCTCTCCAGTCCAAGCAGGCTCGTAGGCGCTGCTGTTCTGCTTCGCTATCTTTTCTTCCTCCGGCCTGCGTGCCGTGTACTGGCCTGTGAGCCATGTACTTAGACTCCCCCCCCCCCCCCCCCCCCCCCCCCCGTGTTATCTGGGTTGATACTTTGTGTTCTCGTGCTGGCCTTTTGGGTCTATGTTAACTCTGCCTGGTGGCTTTATCTATAAAGTCGGGCTATGGCCTTTTATCTAAAAAAATGTTTTACTAAATTTGTTTTCCTTTTTTCGATGATGTGGTGCAAACAATATATATGAAAAAGAACGTACCGCACATTTGATCACCAACACGCATGTTTCAACACCGAACATGTATTTTTTTTTCACGAGAGAATCTCTCGTACTACTTAAAATCAGCGAGGGAAGAAAAAACCGGTATCCTCTGCCCAGAAAGCAAAGCAAAACTGCGTGCTACTCCACTATTTACAAACCGGCAATCACGTACTTATCCGAACGAGAGCATGCATCCAACACCCAAATCCTACGGATAGGCACGTCCATGCCCGGCCTCTCATATGCATCTTAGCCGTACCGGTGCACGATCCGGCCGAGGACCAGGTGCCGCATGTGGCGCTGCCTTCCTTCCCATGGCACCGGGCACCGCATGTGGCACGGAAATCGCCTCCCGCTTGGCCGTTTGCGCGGCTTGCGTACAAAAACATCGCTTCCATTCGCCCCCTGCAGGGAATGCCGGAATGGAGCGCACAGCAGCGGCTCTCCAGTTCACCCAGCGCGGGACCAAACTAGTAGTCCCTGTCCTGAAAATTTGCATCGCTCTCACATGCCCCGCTAGTGTGCAAGGTGCAAGATGGGCCAGTGCTGGGAAGTAAAAACTGTTCAGGAATAGGTGCGAGGATCAGTACAAATTGAATTGCATGTATAGGAAGGGATCCACATCCACCAGGTTTGTTCAACGGGGACGTGGATCTTGGCATCTAGGTCTTCTAGCATGCCTGTGTGATCCCTCCGCATCTGAAGAGCAGCTCCAGCAGAGTAGCTATAATTTGGACCAACAAAAGTGCTATTCAGGCAAACGTTAAAAAAACATGTAGGCTGAAGTGGCCTTTGGTAATTCTTGTAAATTTAGAATCACCAAAAATGAACGAGCATAAATACCCACCAAGAAGGATCATCAAGGAGTGGTGGATCAACATGTCCGAAATGCATATGCCTCATCGAAAAGTAATGGCCTCCCTCACAATGCTCGCATGTTGGATCATTTTGAATGAGAGAAATGCTAGTGTCTTTCACCACAAGTGTGCGCCGCCGACCATTCTTCTCACAGCATTAGACAGTAGCTCCTGGTCTACCTAAATCATCCGAAAGTTCTTCAAAAGCTACATATAAACCCAGTTGCCATTGGTCTGTGATTCAGGAGACACGAATAAGAACAAGAGTTGCTTGGGCAAGCCGGCTGAGCTGAGCTGGCCCGGCAGCCTTTTCTTCACTAATCATGTTGCAGTCTTGCACTGCAACCGCAAAACCATGTTGCAGGGCGCCGCCGGCCGGAGGACACTGGATCATGCCGCCACTGTGTCTAGTACTAATCCTGGCAACGCCGCCATGGTTAATCATCACAAGAGGTCACATGGACGGCAGCGCCAATGATGCGTGCTCCCCGTGCATGCCATGCATGCACCCTCGCTCTCCGCCGCATGTGCTTGCTCGCTTTCCGGTTTCTCATGATCCAGCCGGGAGCATGAGGGTACGGAACGCCGTCAATGGGGAGGCCGACACCTGCATGATTTTGCTTCATGTCTCGACACCCCGAATAGCTATATAGATATATTCCCTCTCGACTTCAACTTTTTACTTATTTTCGGACTGAGTGAGTACTAAATAGCTGCAGTACTACGAGGCTAATAATCATATGAATGATGGAGAACTAATTAAGAGGTTAGGTGCGTGCTTGCATGCCTCTTTTGGAGTATATGCATATGTGCGGCTGAAAAGTTGACGTCCTTTTCGCGTAATTATATACTCCTGTTACTCCCTCCGTTATATCTGTTTTTTTAGAGATTTCAATAAATGACTACATACGAAGCAAAATAAATGAATCTACATTTTAAAATATGTGATAATCTATTTAAAATTTTTAGAAACACAAATATTTAAAAATGGATGGAGTACTAGTAAACAAACATTGGAGTTAGATCAAGCCTCCAAAAGGCCTCATTTTAGTTCTTTACCAAAAGCTGCTCCACTCGATTCCTTTGTCGGCATGATTAACTGAGGCTAGCTTTGTGGTCGTGGCAAAACGTTTGTTCGTTGATGCTGCGTGATGAAAAGGCTCACTCACCAAACAATTATTCTCCTCTGGCAACAAAGAAATCTACGACGACATAATCTAAGAAAAACGATGAAATAAAATGAAATCAACGATGACATTCATCGGTCATGTATCCATGCAGGAAGGCCTTTTTTTAAAAGGAGGTTAAACCCTCGGCCTCTGCATCAATCGATGCATACAAATATCTTTATTAATTATTCCACAAAGATTCACGAAAGCAATGCCTCACCTTCCGCTCCGTCTCTCTTTCCCCTGAAAGCGATCAACAGGTGGAAGCTGCAACGCAACGCTGCGATCTGGCCGGTGGCCGCTACACCCGTCATCTCAGAGCATCTCCAGCCGCGCCCCAGAACGGCCTTCCCAGGCGATTTTTTTGTGCCGGCGCCGAAAAAACGGCCTAGTCGCGTCCTCAGGAGCCCGTTTTTCGCCGGCTTGGGCCGAAATCAGCGCCGGCGGACCCTAGTCGAACCCGACACGCCGGGGGGCGCCCGGGGGCTAGTGTTTTGGCGCGAAACAGCCGCGGGCCCGCCGAGTCAGTGAGATAGCCGCTTCGTCGACCTCATCGCCTCGGTTCCCGCGGGAATCAATGCGAAGGCTGCCACGCCGGTCGGCCTCCATTGATGCCTCACCGGCGACGCAGTGAAGACGCCACCGACGCGCGTCCCGCCCGCATGCCCCACGCGTCCGCCCGCATGCCCCCCCCCCCGGCCAGCCTGCTTCGGCTATAAAAGGCGCCCCTCCCCGCCGGTGAGCGCCACAACCTCCCCCTCTACCTCCAGTGAAAGCCTTTTCCCCGCCGGCGAGCTCTCCCACCACTCCCCTGCCCCCCGACAAACGAAACCATGGCGGAGAGATACCCAGGCGACGGCGCAGCGGCGAACGGCTTCGGCCGCCGACACCTCCAGGAGCCGGAGGCGCGGCTTCTGTACGAGGCCGAGTACCCGGCGCCCCCCGACATGCGCGTGCCTGGTTCGTGAAGACTGAGCGCCGCTGGCGTCCCTGTACCGCCGGTGCCCGAAGGGGCAGCACAGCGGGCGGAGATCGCCCGCATCTGCTCCTCGTTGACGGAGGAGCAGCGGAACGAGCCGAGGTACGCGCCCGACAGCGAAACACTGTGGACGCTGTACTTCCAGCGCCGCCGCGAGGAGCAGATCGCCTCCGTCAACGGCATCTCCCCCGCGGCCGCCTCAACTCCGAAGGACGGCGCGAGTGGTGGGGCGTCCCCGGCCGCACACTCGACGCCGTCCTCGACCACATCGAGACCGGCAATGTGCCGCGGCTGGAGTACCCGACGCGGCCCTCCTTCTCTCGCCGCCGCGGCAGTTCCTGAATGCCGCGGCGAATGAAGCCGGGGTCGTCCTCGTCGTCGGGCTCCGACTCGCCGGCCCTCCGCCCCGTCAAGCCCGAGCCGGAGTAGACACCCGCTCGGGCGTCGTGCTCGCAGCGGCGCCCTCGTCAGCAACGAGCCCTCGCCTGCGACGGCACCGACGAGGCGCTCCCTCCGCCTGGTCCGGCCGAAGCCCGGCCGGACATGCTCCCCGTGAAGCCGGAGCACGCCGGCATGGTTGCCCCCCTCCCCCCCCCTCCCGACGAGTCCGCCCTTAAATGGGCGAGGGAGGACTACGTCCGCGAGCAGGTGCGCCGCCAGCGTCGGGCATACCTGGAGACCCAGGCCCGTAGCCGCACCGAGGAGCGTCGCCGAGGAGGGCGGCGTTATCATCATCGACAGCGACGACGAGGGCGAGGCCGGGCCGTCAAGCGATGTTGGCAACCCCGGCGAGGGATGCAGCAGGGACGCCGCAGGTGAGGCGCGCGACGACGACGACGACGACAACGACAACGGCGGCGACTACACCCGCTTCTACAGGCTTCTTGGCATGTAGACGGCGGCGGCGGCGACGGTGGCGGCAGCGGCTAGTCTTTTTAGTTCGTTTTTAAGTTAGTTCATGCATGTTTTTAAGTTTTTGTATAAATTTCGTCGAAAATTGGCCGAGTTCATGCAAAAATCGCCAAGTTTGCAAAAAAATTGAAACGAACTTCGCCGAACCCGCGCCGACCGTGGGCGCGTGACTGGGAGCGAACCGAACCCCAGGGGGCGATCTAGCGCCGGCTCGCCCCCAGGCCGCTCTTTTTCGGCGCCTTGGGGGGCCGAACGGATGGAGATGCTCTCAGGATCACCTGAACCTGTCACCACACCGGGGTAGATACATCTGTGCAAGAGCCTTCTCCTTCCTTCGTTTCGCTGTACGCAAACGGCAACTCGTCGACGTCGACCAGATTTCTACCTTCATCAGCAGCAGCAGTGAACTTCTCTTCTTTGTACAGACTGGTAATGGAAATGCATCAAGAACGTTGACTCCAATAATTGTTATTTTCAGCCAATAATTGTTATTTTCAGCGTCTATAGGCTTTTAGCTAGCCTCGGGTACTCAGACTTCTTCTTTGTCGAGAACCAAATCTGGATCCGTTTGATAACAAAATGGTTAAATGGACATTGACAAATGCTCGTTCCGCGGCAGGATCATGACCCAGATCAGGTGTTCGGCTCTGTCTCTCTTCTCTTTGTAGTTTGGTATGAAAAAAGCTGGTCATGATCCTGCATTGAGCGTGGCACAAGCCAAGTACATAGCTGGTGTGTCCGTCCCAGCACCAACTTGACATTTCCAGAATTTTTAGGCTGTTATTAGCCCCAGATACTCAGGCTTCTGCTGCTTCATCGACAACCAAATCAGGATCTTCGATTAAATAAAAAAAAGGGGACATTGACAAATTGTCGTTGCGCGGTAGTATCATTGACCATATGAACTTCTGGTGTCGGCCGACTAATACGGATGATCAGCGCGTGACAGGTGAGCAATTGCTTTCGAGTTCGTGCCGCGTGCGTGTGATGTCACTTGTATGCTGTTTATTATGTCCTCTCGATTTGACGCCTCTTGTCACGTACGATGATAATTATATTTTGGCCTTATGCATTTGATTTGTTTGGAAGATGTCGACCATGCATTTTCCTTTCCACGAATTACTCTGCTTTGTTTTACTTGGCATACCATGCACTAGTAACTTTCAATCTTCATAGCCACTGAATCTTAACTCTGGAAAAAAATCAGTTCAGTTTATAATTTTTGAACTTTGATGTGGCAAACTTTTTTTTTTGCGTAATTTGATGTTGTAAACTAGGCAAAAAACGTCTAGTTAGCCACATTAATTAAGCTTACAAAAACTGGTTAGACAAACACGATCAATTACCATAATCTGCCATACATGTAAACTCTGAAAAGTCTGGTCAAACTTTTAGTAAAGCCAGCCTTTTTCATTTATGTTGTTTTGATTTATTATGCATTAATGTATTTTTAATTCAAATGTGGTCTAACATTGTAGTCATAAAATAATTACCAGTGGTTATCCTAGATATGCCAGGTCGTTAGCACTTAGCGCTAGAGTTAGGCTTAATTGGCAATGACACTTTGCAGGTGTTGGCTACGCCATCCTACGATGCTCGATCTGGACTGGACCGTAAAGGCACGGCGTCGAACCCACCGCCGTCCTCCTGCTACTGCAAGGATGATCGCCATAGGCTCGTTACATCGTACTTCAAGTAGTGATCTAAAATGTGTTACAATTTTTTTTTAGAAAAGAAGGATGACCCCGGCCTCTGCATCTAGGAGATACATACGGCCATTTTATTGATTATTCTTGAGGACCTTACAAAGTATTACAAATAATATACCTGAATCTATCATCTTGCTAACATATGCCACTACTCCTATCCATATGATGAAGGGATGCTAGCTGGGCCACTACCCAAACCACTCACCTAAACCTAACATCAAAAGCCGGAAACCCCAGCCGAGCCCCATACCGGGTCTAGGGCACAATCCGGTCAGACGCACTCATGTGTCGTCGCAGCCATCTTCCACAGGTCCGTCTTCAGATAATACTGAGGCTTCTACCTTGTCTGGCCACTCTGCCATCGACATCACCATGACGCCAGACAGCTACCTCCTCCTGCGCGAGTCCATCTCCGCGCATCGGACGCCGAGCCTCCACAACGCCATGCCGCCGATCTCCGGCGCCATCAATGTGGGAGATGAAGTACCGTTCCACCACGGCAGGTACAAGGTAAGGAAGGGTGAGGTCCCCATCGGAGACACGGCCGGACGGGCCGCCACCAGGAACCAGACAAGCTCGCCATACACGCCCAACATCCCCATGCCCAAGTCGGCGCCTTCAAGAAGGTGACGACGCTGTGGCGCCGCCGCCGCTTAGCCACCGGGGCTAGGGTTTTCACCCGGGCGCAGGGGAAGGGGGGAGGCAGGGGAAGTTGAGCCTCGGCGCCGCCACCAAGGAGGGAATGGCGTCCGGGACGCCATCGACGCCGTGACCGCCACCGGCGGCCAAGGGTTTCCCCCTGCCAAGCACCCTGCCGCCACCTCCGAACCAGCCACACCATCAGCAGGCGCGTGCACGCCGGAGATCCAGGCCGGCCGGAGGTCATGCGTCATGAGCGGACCAGAACGCCTCAGATCTGACGAGGGGAGCCCGGGGCTTCCCCGCGCCACGACCAGCGCCCACCGGGACCTCGCTGCCCGCACAGCCGAGGGGACCCGGCCGACCTCACCGACGAGCACTCCCCGGCGCCGGAGGAGCACCGTCCGCACCAGCGAGGCCGCCGCCTCAGATCTAGGCCCTCACCACCGAAAGGGAGCGGCCAGAGGCCTCACTGCCGCCCTCACAGGCAGCCGCACGGGGGCCCCGGCGACCGCCTCCGGCAGCGGCGAGGAGGAGGGAAAGGGGGAGGGGGCGGCGCGAGGGAACCCTAGGTCGCCCCCGAGTCGCCCTCGGGAGAGCGACGCAGGGGGGAGGGGCGCTTTGTGGGGAGAAGGAAAATGTGTTACATTTGTTTAAAAGAATATTGTAGTTCTTAGAGCACACACCCTCATTTTCATTATGCTCGATTTGGACCGAAAAGAATTAAAGTCCGTTCATCAAAGAGTATTTTCATTTAGTCATTTGCTCAGTACTCTATTCAGGCATGGGGTTGATTCTTCAGTGTTCTTCATGAGGATTTGATATGAGCACTGGCTTTTTTTCCCAAACATCTCAAATAGTTCAATTATTAGAAGAAGAAAAAAAGGCGTGTGAAACTGCATTACATATTGGTTGGACCATTTGGAATGAGAAAAATGCTCATGTGCTCCGGCACAAATCAACACCGGCACCGGTCATCTTCAGAGTCAACAAAAGGGATGCTATATTTTGGGTTATCGTGGGTGCAAAACAATTGAATAAGGCTGCCCTCAAACTTCAGTGGATATAGGGTGGTGTGTAACAAACTTTATACTTCTTAGTTAATGGATGAGGCTGCCATAAAAAAATTAATGACTGAGGCAAAGCTTATGCCTCAGTCTAAAAAAATCTGCATTGGAGACTTGAGGGTGTCATTTTGGCAGTTTTACCTATGTTTACCTTAGGCGTCATCACATCACTGTTAATTTTCCCTTTTTTTTGCGGGTGACATCAGTGAATTTTGATACTACCACTTATTTTAACGGTGTAAGAACTGGGTTGGGAAGGGGGCAAATATCCACATAAAAACATTCTTTTTCAGTTTATTGAGAATAGAAAGGAAATGAATAGGTGGGGTGAGGCCTTATCAGATAATGAATTAGAGCAACTCTAGCAGACCCCGCATCCTTTCGACCCACGAAACGTTTTTGCAGTTCGCGGAAAAACGTCTTTGTGGGTCGGCGCAGACGGCCGTAGTTGCAGACCCCGTATAATGGATCCGTAAAAAAGGATATTCCCAGAATATGCTTTTTTACGGGTTGGGGTTGCGGCGTCTGATCTGGCGCATCTCCTCCCGACCCGCAAAACTTAAATTTGCAACTCAATTTGATCTAGCATATTGCATTGCTTTGTTTTATAACAACATTGGATACAAAAAGCATCACCAAATCTTTGCTAGAATAGCAAGACCAAAGAAAACAAGAACTACAAGAATGCATTTTAGAAGATTTCCAATTTCCATAACTGCTCCCACTAGTTGACTAATATCTTCTCCATGCATTCGTTGTTGATCTGTGGATTCTTGATTTTGCATTCTTCTTTCTTCATCTTTGGTTCGGAAGAAGTAGATGTTGCTTCCCCTCTAGTTGCACATGCAGCCGCATCATTGCCTTCGATTGTACCAAGGAGTGCACTAACATCTATTAAATTTCTTTCTATCAACAAATCAACGTATTGCCCTTCCCAAAACCAAAATGAGCATCCTTCGTCCTACACAAAAGAATGAGCAAGCTCGAAGTGAGCCACCGCAATTTAGCTAAAGAATGAACTGTGAAACGAGCTACGGCAAGTGCACGTACCCCGTCGTGCTCGCGATGAAGTGCCGCAGATCTGCAAATCCGGCGGCCCGCCGACGCAGGGGGGAGGCCTCGTGCGCGTGGCGGCCTTCCGTCGTGCTCCTGCCGGCTGCGGTCGTCGGAATCTTGGGCGCCGGCCGGCGACAGCTCAAGAGGGGAGAGGAGAGGTGGTTGGTGGGAGAAAGCGCAGGATGAAATGTCCCCCCACCAACCGCTTCCGCTTATATGTAGGGCACCGCAACCGCGAGGGGGAAACCTGCGTTTTCCCGGGTTGGGCTCGGGATTTTGCCATGCCCCCTAAAAATTTTTGCGGGCCGGGGTGGGATGTGGGGTCTGATCGGGCGGGTTTTTCCGCCCCGGCCCGCATTTTGGCAGTTATTTTACGGGTCGGGGCGGGATGCGGGGTCTGATCGGGCGGGTTTTTCCGCCCCGGCCCGCATTTTGGCAGTTATTTTACGGGTCGGGGCGGGATGCGGGGTCTGATCGGGCGGGTTTTTCCGCCCCGGCCCGCATTTTGGCAGTTATTTTACGGGTCGGGGCGGGATGCGGGGTCTGATCGGGCGGGTTTTTCCGCCCCGGCCCGCATTTTGGCAGTTATTTTACGGGTCGGGGCGGGATGCGGGGTCTGATCGGGCGGGTTTTTCCGCCCCGGCCCGCATTTTGGCAGTTATTTTACGGGTCGGGGCGGGATGCGGGGTCTGATCGGGCGGGTTTTTCCGCCCCGGCCCGCATTTTGGCAGTTATTTTACGGGTCGGGGCGGGATGCGGGGTCTGCTAGAGTTGCTCTTAGGGAAAATAGGCAATGTTGACCAGAAAATAGGTGCAAAATTCGTTTTGCCGAGAACGATTTGTTACCTCAACACCTGCTACGTGAAGCTACGATCCAATTCCAACGCAGTCCGAATCACGCTGTTTTTCATTTTCAATCACGCAATGCTTTCTCAAATCTACTTAATTAGAGCAACTCCAACGGGCCGACCCAAACGGACGACGCATTTGTCCGCTTTTTATCCGTTTGGGTCGGCCGTCCGCCCGGCGTCCGCCCAGTTTTGCATTTGGGTTGGTGATACGTCTCCGTCGTATCTACTTTTCCAAACACTTTTGCCCTTGTTTTGAACTCTAACTTGCATGATTTGAATGAAACTAATCCGGACTGACGCTGTTTTTAGCAGACTTTCCATGGTGTTATTTATGTGCAGAAACAAAAGTTCTCGAAATAACCTGAAACTCCACGGAACATCTTTTTGGTAAATATAAAAAATACTGGAAGAAAAATCCATGTCAGGGCGACACCCTGCCCACGAGGGTGGGGGGCGCGCCCGCCCCCTTGGGCGCGCCCCCTACCTCGTGGCCCCCCTGACGCTCCACCGACCTCAACTCCAACTCCATATATTCACTTTCGGGGAGAAAAAATCAGAGAGAATGATTCATCGCGTTTTACGATACGGAGCCGCCGCCAAGCCCTAAAACCTCTCGGGAGGGCTGATCTGGAGTCCGTCCGGGGCTTCGGAGAGGGGAATCCGTCGCCATCGTCATCATCACCATCCTCCATCACCAATTTCATGATGCTCACCGCCGTGCGTGAGTAATTCCATCGTAGGCTTGCTGGACAGTGATGGGTTGGATGAGATCTATCATGTAATCGAGTTAGTTTTGTTAGGGTTTGATCCCTAGTATCCACTATGTTCTGAGATTGATGTTGCTATGACTTTGCTATGCTTAATGCTTGTCACTAGGGCCCGAGTGCCATGATTTCAGATCTGAACCTATTATGTTTTCATGAATATATTGTTGCGGAACGTAGTAATTTCAAAAAAATTCCTACGCACATGCAAGATCATGGTGATGGATAGCAATGAGAGGGGAGAGTGGTGTCCACGTACCCTCGTAGACTGAAAGCGGAAGCGTTAGCACAACGCGGTTGATGTAGTCATACGTCTTCACGATCCGACCGATCAAGTACCGAACGCACGGCACCTCCGACTTTAGCACACGTTCAGCACGATGACATCTCTCGAACTCCGATCCAGCCGAGTGTTGAGGGAGAGTTTCGTCAGCACGACGGCGTGGTGACGATGATGATGTTCTACCGACGCAGGGCTTCGCCTAAGCACCGCTACAGTATTATCGAGGTGGACTATGATGGAGGGGGCACCGCACACGGCTAAAAGATCAAACGATCAATTGTTGTGTCTCTAGGGTGCCCCCTGCCCCCGTATATAAAGGAGCAAGGGGGGAGGTGCGGCCGGCCAGGAGGGGGCGCGCCAGGAGGAGACCTACTCCCACCGGGAGTAGGACTCCCTCCCTTTTCCTTGTTGGATTAGGAGTGGAGGGGGAAAGAGGAGGGAGAGAGGAAGGAAAGGGGGGGGGCGCCGCCCCCTCTCCTTGTCCTATTCGGACTAGGGGGCAGGGGCGCATGGCCCTACCCTGGCCGCCTCTCCACTTCTCCACAAAGGCCCACTATGGCCCATTAAGCCCCCGGGGGGTTCCGGTAACCCCTCGGTACTCCGGTAAAATTCCGATTTCACCCGGTACACTTCCGATATCCAAATATAGGCTTCCAATATATCAATCTTCATGTCTCGACCATTTCGAGACTCCTCGTCATGTCCGTGATCACATCCGGGACTCCGAACAACCTTCGGTACATCAAAACTCATAAACTCATAATATAACCGTCATCAAAACATTAAGCGTGCGGACCCTACGGGTTTGAGAACTATGTAGACATGACCGAGACACGTCTCCGGTCAATAACCAATAGCGGAACCTGGATGCTCATATTGGCTCCCACATATTCTACGAAGATCTTTATCGGTCAGACCGCATAACAATATATGTTGTTCCTTTTGTCATCGGTATGTTACTTGCCCGAGATTCGATCGTCGGTATCTCAATACCTAGTTCAATCTCGTTACTGGCAAGTCTCTTTACTCGTTCTGTAATACATCATCCCGCAACTAACTCATTAGTTGCAATGCTTGCAAGGCTTAAGTGATGTGCATTACCGAGAGGGCCCAGAGATACCTCTCCGACAATCGGAGTGACAAATCCTAATCTCGAAATACGCCAACCCAACAAGTACCTCCGGAGACACCTGTAGAGCACCTTTATAATCACCCAGTTACGTTGTGACGTTTGGTAGCACACAAAGCGTTCCTCCGGTAAACGGGAGTTGCATAATCTCATAGTCATAGGAACATGTATAAGTCATGAAGAAAGCAATAGCAACATACTAAACGATCGAGTGCTAAGCGAACGGAATGGGTCAAGTCAATCACATCATTCTCCTAATGATGTCATGCCGTTAATCAAATGAAAACTCATGTCAATGGCTAGGAAACATAACCATCTTTGATCAACGAGCTAGTCAAGTAGAGGCATACTAGTGACACTCTGTTTGTCTATGTATTCACACAAGTATTATGTTTCCGGTTAATACAATTCTAGCATGAATAATAAACATTTATCATGATATAAGGAAATAAATAATAACTTTATTATTGCCTCTAGGGCATATTTCCTTCAGTCTCCCACTTGCACTAGAGTCAATAATCTAGATTACATAGTAATGATTCTAACACCCATGGAGCCTTGGTGCTAATCATGTTTTGCTCGTGGAAGAGGCTTAGTCAACGGGTCTGCAACATTCAGATCCGTATGTATCTTGCAAATTTCTATGTCTCCCACCTGGACTAGATCCCGGATGGAATTGAAGCGTCTCTTGATGTGCTTGGTTCTCTTGTGAAATATGGATTCCTTCACCAAGGCAATGCACCAGTATTGTCACAAAAGATTTTCATTGGACCCGATGCACTAGGTATGACACCTAGATCGGATATGAACTCCTTCATCCAGACTCCTTCATTTGCTGCTTCCGAAGCAGCTATGTACTCCGCTTCACACGTAGATCCCGCCACGACGCTTTGTTTAGAACTGCACCAACTGACAGCTCCACCGTTCAATGTAAACACGTATCCGCTTTGCGATTTAGAATCGTCCGTATCAATGTCAAAGCTTGCATCAACGTAACCATTTACGATGAGCTCTTTGTCACCTCCATAAACGAGAAACATATCCTTAGTACTTTTCAGGTATTTCAGGATGATCTTGACCGTTGTCCAGTGATCCACTCCTGGATTACTTTGGTACCTCCCTGCTAAACTTATAGAAAGGCACACATCAGGTCTGGTACACAACATTGCATACATGATAGAGCCTATGGCTCAAGCATAGGGAACATCTTTCATTTTCTCTGTATCTTCTGCAGTGGTCGGGCATTGAGTCTTACTCAACTTCACACCTTGTAACACAGGCAAGAACCCTTTCTTTGCTTGATCCATTTTGAACTTCTTCAAAACTTTGTCAAGGTATGTGCTTTGTGAAAGTCCAATTAAGCGTCTTGATCTATCTCTATAGATCTTGATGCCCAATATATAAGCAGCTTCACCGAGGTCTTTCATTGAAAAACTCTTATTCAAGTATCCCTTTATGCTATCTAGAAATTCTATATCATTTCCAATCAATAATATGTCATCCACATATAATATCAGAAATGCTACAGAGCTCCCACTCACTTTCTTGTAAATACAGGCTTCTCCAAAAGTCTGTATAAAACCAAATGCTTTGATCACACTATCAAAACGTTTATTCCAACTCCAGTAGGCTTGCACCAGTCCATAAATGGATCGCTGGAGCTTGCACACTTTGTTAGCTCCCTTTGGATCGACAAAACCTTCTGGTTGCATCATATACAACTCTTCTTCCAGAAATCCATTCAGGAGTGCAGTTTTGACATCCATTTGCCAAATTTCATAATCATAAAATACGGCAATTGCTAACATGATTCAGACAGACTTAAGCATCGCTACGAGTGAGAAGGTCTCATCGTAGTCAATCCCTTGAACTTGTCGAAAACCTTTTGCAACAAGTCGAGCTTTATAGACAGTAACATTACCGTCAGCGTCAGTCTTCTTCTTGAAGATCCATTTATTCTCAATGGCTTGCCGATCATCGGGCAAGTCAACCAAAGTCCACACTTTGTTCTCATACATGGATCCCATCTTAGATTTCATGGCTTCAAGCCATTTTGCGAAATCTGGGCTCACCATCGCTTCTTCATAGTTCGTAGGTTCATCATGGTCTAGTAACATGACTTCCAGAATAGGATTACCGTACCACTCTGGTGCGGATCTTACTCTGGTTGATCTACGAGGTTCAGTAATAACTTGATCTGAAGTTTCATGATCATCATCATTAACTTCCTCACTAATTGGTATAGACGTCACAGGAACCGGTTTCTGTGATGAACTACTTTCCAATAAGGAAGCAGGTACAGTTACCTCATCAAGTTCTACTTTCCTCCCACTCACTTCTTTCGAGAGAAACTCCTTCTCTAGAAAGGATCCATTCTTAGCAACGAATGTTTTGCCTTCGGATCTGCGATAGAAGGTGTACCCAACAGTCTCCTTTGGGTATCCTATGAAGACACATTTCTCTGATTTGGGTTCGAGCTTATCAGGTTGAAGCTTTTTCACATAAGCATCGCAGCCCCAAACTTTAAGAAACGACAACTTTGGTTTCTTGCCAAACCACAGTTCATAAGGCGTCGTCTCAACGGATTTCGATGGTGCCCTATTTAACGTGAATGCAGCCGTCTCTAAAGCATAACCCCAAAATGATAGTGGTAAATCAGTAAGAGACATCATAGGTCGCACCATATCTAGTAAAGTACGATTACGACGTTCGGACACACCATTACGTTGTGGTGTTCCAGGTGGCGTGAGTTGCGAAACTATTCCGCATTGTTTCAAATGTAGACCAAACTCGTAACTCAAATATTCTCCTCCATGATCAGATCGTAGAAACTTTATTTTCTTGTTACGATGATTTTCAGCTTCACTCTGAAATTCTTTGAACTTTTCAAATGTTTCAGACTTATGTTTCATTAAGTAGATATACCCATATCTGCTTAAATCATCTGTGAAGGTGAGAAAATAACGATATCCGCCGCGAGCTTCAACATTCATCGGACCACATACATATGTATGTATGATTTCTAACAAATCTGCTGCTCTCTCCATAGTTCCGGAGAATGGCATTTTAGTCATCTTGCCCATGAGGCACGGTTCGCAAGTACCAAGTGATTCATAATCAAGTGGTTCCAAAAGTCCATCAGTATGGAGTTTCTTCATGCGCTTTACACCGATATGACCTAAACGGTAGTGCCACAAATAAGTTGCACTATCATTATCAACTCTGCATCTTTTGGCTTCAACATTATGAATATGTGTATCACTACTATTGAGATTCATCAAAAAATAGACCACTCTTCAAGGGTGCATGACCATACAAGATATTACTCATATAAATAGAACAACCATTATTCTCTGATTTAAATGAATAACCATCTCGCATCAAACAAGATCCAGATATAATGTTCATGCTCAACGCTGGCACCAAATAACAATTATTTAGGTCTAATACTAATCCCAAAGGTAGATGTAGAGGTAGCATGCCGACGACGATCACATCGACTTTGGAACCGTTTTCCACGCGCATAGTCACCTCGTCCTTGGCCAGTGTTCGCTTAATGCGTAGTCCCTGTTTCGAGTTGCAAATATTAGCAACAAAACCAGTATCAAATAACCAGGTGCTACGGCGAGCTCTAGTAAGGTACACATCAATAACATGTATATCACATATACCTTTGTTCACCTTGCCATCCTTCTTATCCGCCGAATACTTGGGGCAGTTCCGCTACCAGTGTCCAGTCTGCTTGCAGTAGAAGCATTCCGTTTCAGGCATAGGTCCAGACTTGGGTTTCTTCTCTTGAACAGAAACTTGCTTGCTGTTCTTCTTGAAGTTCCCCTTCTTCTTCCCTTTGCCCTTTTTCTTGAAACTGGTGGTCTTATTGACCATCAACACTTGATGCTCCTTCTTGATTTCTACCTCCGCAGCCTTGAGCATTGCGAAGAGCTCGGGAATCTTCTTATCCATCCCTTGCATGTTATAGTTCATCACGAAGCTCTTGTAGCTTGGTGGCAGTGATTGAAGAATTCTGTCAATGACGCTATCATCCGGAAGATTAACTCCCAGTTGAATCAAGTGATTGCAATACCCAGCTATGTTATCTACTGTTTTGGAAAATATTGGGCTCTATTATCCACTTTTATATTACTTTTGGGACTAACCTATTAGCCGGAGGCCCAGCCCAGATTTGCTGTTTTTTTGCCTATTTCAGTGTTTCGAAGAAAAGGAATATCAAACGGAGTCGAAACGGAATGAAATCAACTGGAGAAGTTATTTTTGGAAGGAAAGCTACCGGAAAAGTTTGGAGTGCACGTCAGGAAAGAAGGGAGGTGCCCACGAGGGTGGGGGGCGCCCCCCTAGGGCGCGCCCCCTGCCTCGTGGCCCCCTCTTCGGTCCACCGACGTACTTCTTTCACCCATATATACCTACGTATCCTAAAACTTTCAGAACGGAGAATAGATCTGGAGTTTCACCGTCGCAAGCCTCTGTAGCCACCAAAAACCAATCGGGACCCTGTTCCGGCACCCTGCCGGAGGGGGGAACCCTCACCGGTGGCCATCTTCATCATCCCGGCGCTCTCCATGATGAGGAGGGAGTAGTTCACCCTCGGGGCTGAGGGTATGTACTAGTAGCTATGTGTTTGATCTCTCTCTCTCGTGTTCTTGATTTGGCACGATCTTGATGTATCGCGAGCTTTGCTATTATAGTTGGATCTTATGTTTCTTCTCCCCCTCTACTCTCTTGTGATGGATTGAGTTTCCCCTTTGAAGTAATCTTATCAGATTGAGTCTTTAATGACTTGACAACACTTGATGTATGTCTTGCCGTGCGTATCTGTGGTGACAATGGGATATCACGTGATTCACTTGATGTTTGTTTTGGTGATCAACTTGCGGGTTCCACCCATGAACCTATGCATAGGGGTTGGCACACGTTTTCATCATGATTCTCCGGTAGAAACTTTGGGGCACTCTTTGAGGTTCTATGTATCTAGGTGACATTAGGGTTTTGGTTGATTTGTGTCTTAAGGTGTTATTCTAGTACGAACTCTCGGGCTGTTTGTGACACTTATAGGAATAGCCCAATGGATTGATTGGAAAGAATAACTTTGAGGTGGTTTCGTACCCTACCATAATATCTTCGTTTGTTCTCCGCTATTAGTGACTTTGGAGTGACTCTTTGTTGCATGTTGAGGGATAGTTACATGATCCAATTATGTTATTATTGTTGAGAGAACTTTCACTAGTGAAAGTATGAACCCTAGGCCTTGTTTCCTAGCATTGCAATACCGTTTACGCTCACTTTTATCATTAGTTACCTTGCTGTTTTTATAATTTCAGATTACAAAAACCTATATCTACCATCCATATTGCACTTGTATCACCATCTCTTCGCCGAACTAGTGCACCTATACAATTTACCATTGTATTGGGTGTGTTGGGGACACAAGAGACTCTTTGTTATTTGGTTGCAGGATTGCTTGAGAGAGACCATCTTCATCCTACGCCTCCCATGGATTGATAAACCTTAGGTCATCCACTTGAGGCAAATTTGCTACTGTCCTACAAACCACTGCACTTAGAGGCCCAACAACGTCTACAAGAAGAAGGTTGCGTAGTAGACATCAAGCTCTTTTCTGGCGCCGTTGCCGGGGAGTCTACGCAAAAGTCAACATACCAAGTACCCATCACAATTCCTTATCTCACGCATTACATTATTTGTCATTTGCCTCTCGTTTTCCTCTCCCCCACTCCACCCTTGCCGTTTTATTCGCCCTCTCTTTTCCGTTTGCCTTTTTCTCGCTTGCCTTGTCATCATGGCTAGTCTTATATCTTCTCTGTTGTCTCCCGAGAATGAAGTTCTAAATTTTAAACAAAGGGAGGGGGAAAATCTAAAAGACGCTTGGTATAGAATTTGCAATGCTCAAAATAGATCTACCAGGAATCAATCTACTTCAGTTCTTCTCCGCAATTTTTATGTAGGTGCTAATCCTTGGTATAGATATATCCTCGATACCTTTACCGGAGGGAATTTCTTAGGTAGCCATACTTTTGATTCTTATAATGCTATGATAGATTTATTTGGCTCACCACCTCTTTTGGTTAATGGAACTATGTTAACTTTGGAGCATGTAATGCAAAGACTCGAAATTATTGAAAATAAAGTTGCTACCGTTGAATGAATTAAAAATCTAGATAAAAAGATACACAATCAAATTACCCAATATGGATCTAAGGTAGGAGTAACCTTGAAAAATATTAAGGAGAAGGAACCCATAGTTAATGAGAAGATAAATCAAGATTCCACTAGAATCGATAAACTTGAGGGTATCATTACAAACTTGGGAACCGCTTTTTCTTCCGTAAAGAACACTCCAAGTCCTCCTACTAAAAATGCCAAGCTTATGTATGTTCCTAAAAATAAGGGTGAATCCTCTAGTAAGGAAACTGCGGACCTTAAATCTATAAGTATTTATCCCAATCTTTTTGCTATCATTAAGGAACCATTTGCTATGAATGAATTTTTCTATCTTGTGCCTAAAAGTTTGATAATTACTAGAAATAAAGAAATTTCTAAGAAAGGTAGATGTCTCATTGAAGAATTGCCTACCAAAGATGGCAATACCTAGATCTATCCTTGCTTTTATGCCTAGCTAGGGGCGTTAAACGATAGCGCTTGTTGGGAGGCAACCCAATTTTATTTTAGTTTTTTGTTTTTTGTTTATGTTTAGGAATAAATAATCCATCTACCTTCTGTTTAGATGTGGTTTTATCTTTTAATTAGTGTTTGTGCCAAGTTAAACCTATAGGATCTTCTTGGATGATAGTTATTTGATCTTGCTGTAATTTCCAGAAACTTTCTGTTCATGAAAACAATTATTAAAAATCACCAGAACGTGATAAATAGTGATTCCAATTGCTGCTGATCAATAAACAAATTGCCTAGGTCTTACTATTTTGGCTGATTTTTTGGAGTTCCAGAAGTTTGCGTTAGTTAGAGATTACTACAGACTGTTCTGTTTTTGACAGATTCTGTTTTTCGTGTGTTGTTTGCTTATTTTGATGACTCTATGGCTAGTAAAATAGTTTATAAACCATAGAGAAGTTGGAATACAGTAGGTTTAACACAAATATAAATAAAGGATTAGTTCATTACAGTACCTTGAAGTGGTCTTTTGTTTTCTTTCGCTAACGGAGCTTACGAGTTTTCTGTTAAGTTTTGTGTTGTGAAGTTTTCAAGTTTTGGGTAAAGATTCGATGGACTATGGAATAAGGAGTGGAAAGAGCCTAAGCTTGGGGATTCCCAAGGCACCCCAAGGTAATATTCAAGGATAACCAAGCGTCTAAGCTTGGGGATGCCCCGAAAGGCATCCCCTCTTTCGTCTTCGTTCATCGGTAACTTTACTTAGAGCTATATTTTTATTCACCACATGATATGTGTTTTGCTTGGAGCGTCATTTTATTTTCTTTAGTTTTGCTTGATGTTTGAATAAAATACCAATATCTGAAATTCTTAAATGTTAGAGAGTCTTCACATGGTTGCATAATTATTCGACTACTCATTGATCTTCACTTATATCTTTCGGAGTAGTTGGTTGTTTGCTCTAGTGCTTCACTTATATCTTTTAGAGCACGGTGGTGGATTTGTTTTATAGAAACTATTGATATCTCATGCTTCACTTAGATTATTTTGAGAGTCTTAATTAGCTTGGTAATTTGCTTAATAATTCTAATATTCTAGGTATACAAAAATAGTAAAACTTTCTTAGGAGTGTGTTGAATACTAAGAGAAGTTTGATGCTTGATAATTGTTTTGAGATATGGAGGTGATAATATCAAAGTCGTGCTAGTTGAGTAGTTGTGAATTTGAAGAATGTGTGTGTTGAAGTTTGCAAGTCCTGTAGCATGCACGTATGGTAAACGTTATGTAACAAATTTGAAACATGAGGTGTTCTTTGATTGTCTTCCTTATGAGTGGCGGTCGGGGACGAGCGATGGTCCTTTCCTACCAATCTATCCCCCTAGGAGCATGCGTGTAGTGCTTTGGTTTTTGATGGCTTGTAGATTTTTGCAATAAGTATGTGAGTTCATTATGACTAATGTTGAGTCCACGGATTATACGCACTCTCACCCTTCCATCATTGCTAGCCTCTTCGGTACCGTGCATTGCCCTTTCTCACATCGAGAGTTGGTGCAAATTTCGCCGGTTAATCCAAACCCCGTGATATGATACGCTCTTTCACACATAAACCTCCTTGTATCTTCCTCAAAAAAGCCACCATACCTACCTATTATGGCATTTCCATAGCCATTTCGAGATATATTGCCATGCAACTTCCCACCATTCCGTTCATCACGACACTTTCATCATTGTCATATTGCTAGCATGATCATGTAGTTGACATAGTATTCGTGGCAAAGCCACCGTTCATAATTCTTTCATACATGTCACTCTTGATTCATTGCATATCCCGGTACACCGCCGGGGGCATTCATATAGAGTCATACTTTGTTCTAGTATCGAATTGTAATCATTGAGTTGTAAATAAATAGAAGTGTGATGATCATCATTTTTTAGAGCATCGTCCCATGTGAGGTTAAATAAAAATATATAAAAAAGAGACCAAAGAAGCCCAAACAAAAAAAAGAGGGCAAAGAAGCCCAAATAAAAAAATAAAAAAAGGAAAAAAAGATGAGAGAAAAAGAGAGAAGGGACAATGCTACTATCCTTTGCCACACTTGTGCCTCAAAGTAGCACCGTAATCTTCATGATATAGAGTCTCTTGTTTTGTCATTTTCATATACTAGTGGGAATTTTTCATTATAGAACTTGGCTTGTATATTCCAACGATGGGCTTCCTCAAATGCCCTAGGTCTTCGTGAGCAAGCAAGTTGGATGCACACCCACTTAGTTTCTTTTGTTGAGCTTTCATACATTTATAGCTCTAGTGCATCCGTTGCATGGCAATCCCTACTCCTTGCATTAACATCAATCGCTGGGCATCTCCATAGCCCATTGATTAGCCTCGTTGATGTGAGATCTTCTCCTTTTTGTCTTCTCCACATAACCCCCATCATCATATTCTATTCCACCCATAGTGCTATGTCCATGGCTCGCGCTCATATATTGCGTGAAAGTTTATAGGTTTGAGATTATTAAAGTATGAAACAATTGTTTGGCTTGTCATCGGGGTTGTGCATGATGAGAGCATTCTTGTGTGACGAAAATGGAGCATGACTAAACTATATGATTTTGTAGGGATGAACTTTCTTTGGCCATGTTATTTTGAGAGGACATAATTGCTTAGTTAGTATGCTTGAAGTATTATCATTTTTATGTCAATATGAACTTTTGTCTTGAATCTTTCGGATCTGAATATTCATATCACAAGTAAGAAGAATTACATTGAAATTATGCCAACTAGCATTCCACATCAAAAATTATCTTTTTTATCATTTACCTACTCGAGGACGAGCAGGAATTAAGCTTGGGGATGCTTGATACGTCTCCAACGTATCTATATTTTTTGATTGCTCCATGCTATGTTACCTACTGTTTTGGACAATATTGGGCTCTATTATCCACTTTTATATTACTTTTGGGTCTAACCTATTAACCGGAGGCCCAACCCAGATTTGTTGTTTTTTTGCCTATTTCAGTGTTTCGAAGAAAAGGAATATCAAACGGAGTCGAAACGGAACGAAATCAACTGGAGAAGTTATTTTTGGAAGGAAAGCTACCGGAAAAGCTTGGAGTGCACGTCAGGAAAGAAGGGAGGTGCCCACGAGGGTGGGGGGCGCCCCCCTAGGGCGCGCCCCCTGCCTCGTGGCCCCCCCTTCGGTCCACCGACGTACTTCTTTCACCCATATATACCTACGTATCCTAAAACTTTCAGAACGGAGAATAGATCTGGAGTTTCACCGTCGCAAGCCTCTGTAGCCACCAAAAACCAATCAGGACCCTGTTCCGGCACCCTGCCGGAGGGGGGAACCCTCACCGGTGGCCATCTTCATCATCCCGGCGCTCTCCATGATCAGGAGGGAGTAGTTCACCCTCGGGGCTGAGGGTATGTACTAGTAGCTATGTGTTTGATCTCTCTCTCTCTCTCTCTCTCTCTCTCGTGTTCTTGATTTGGCACGATCTTGATGTATCGCGAGCTTTGCTATTATAGTTGGATCTTATGTTTCTTCTCCCCCTCTACTCTCTTGTGATGGATTGAGTTTCCCCTTTGAAGTAATCTTATCGGATTGAGTCTTTAATGATTTGAGAACAGTTGATGTATGTCTTGCCGTGCGTATCTGTGGTGACAATGGGATATCACGTGATTCACTTGATGTATGTTTTGGTGATCAACTTGCGGGTTCCGCCCATGAACCTATGCATAGGGGTTGGCACATGTTTTCATCATGATTCTCCGGTAGAAACTTTGGGGCACTCTTTGAGGTTCTATGTGTTGGTTGAATAGATGAATCTGAGATTGTGTGATGCATATCGTATAATCATACCCACGGATACTTGAGGTGACATTGGAGTATCTAGGTGACATTAGGGTTTTGGTTGATTTGTGTCTTAAGGTGTTATTCTAGTACGAACTCTAGGGATGTTTGTGACACTTATAGGAATATCCCAACGGATTGATTGGAAAGAACAACTTTGAGGTGGTTTTGTACCCTACCATAATCTCTTCGTTTGTTCTCCGCTATTAGTGACTTTTGAGTGACTCTTTGTTGGATGTTGAGGGATAGTTATATGATCCAATTATGTTATTATTGTTGAGAGAACTTGTACTAGTGAAAGTATGAACCCTAGGCCTTGTTTCCTAACATTGCAATACCATTTACGCTCACTTTTATCATTAGTTACCTTGCTGTTCTTATAATTTCAGATTACAAAAACCTATACCTACCATCCATATTGCACTTGTATCACCATCTCTTCGCCGAACTAGTGCACCTATACAATTTACCATTGTATTGGGTGTGTTGGGGACACAAGAGACTCTTTATTATTTGGTTGCAGGGTTGCTTGAGAGAGACCATCTTCATCCTACGCCTCCCATGGATTGATAAACCTTAAGTCATCCACTTGAGGGAAATTTGCTACTGTCCTACAAACCTCTGCACTTGGAGGCCCAACAACGTCTACAAGAAGAAGGTTGCGTAGTAGACATCACCCTCTAATCATCTAAGTGATCATGTGATCCAAATCAACTAAACCATAACCGATCATCACGTGAAATGGAGTAGTTTTCAATGGTGAACATCACTATGTTGATCATATCTTCTATATGATTCACGCTCGACCTTTCGGTCTCAGTGTTCCGAGGCCATATCTGCATATGCTAGGCTCGTCAAGTATAACCTGAGTATTCTGCGTGTGCAAAACTGGCTTGCGCCCGTTGTAGATGAACGTAGAGCTTATCACACCCGATCATCACGTGGTGCCTGGGCACGATGAACTTTGGCAACTGTGCATACTCAGGGAGAACACTTTTATCTTGAAATTTAGTGAGAGATCATCTTATAATGCTACCATCAATCAAAGCAAGATAAGATGCATAAAAGATAAACATCACATGCAATCAATATAAGTGATATGATATGGCCATCATCATCTTGTGCTTGTGATCTCCATCTCCGAAGCACCGTCATGATCACCATCGTCACCGGCGCGACACCTTGATCTCCATCGTAGCATCGTTGTCGTCTCGCCAATCTTATGCTTCTACGACTATCGCTACCGCTTAGTGATAAAGTAAAGCATTACAGGGCGATTGCATTGCATACAATAAAGCGACAACCATATGGCTCCTGCCAGTTGCCGATAACTCGGTTACAAAACATGATCATCTCATACAATAAAAGTTAGCATCATGTATTGACCATATCACATCACATGCCCTGCAAAAACAAGTTAGACGTCCTCTACTTTGTTGTTGCAAGTTTTACTTGGCTGCTACTGGGCTTAGCAAGAACCGTTCTTACCTACGCATCAAAACCACAACGATAGTTTGTCATGTTGGTGCTGTTTTAACCTTCGCAAGGACCGGGCGTAGCCACACTCGGTTCAACTAAATTTGGAGAAACTGACACCCGCCAGCCACCTGTGTGCAAAGCACGTTGGTAGAACCAGTCTCGCATAAGCGTACGCGTAATGTCGGTCCGGGCCGCTTCATCCAACAATACCGCCGAACCAAAGTATGACATGCTGGTAAGCAGTATGACTTATATCGCCCACAACTCACTTGTGTTCTACTCATGCATATAACATCAACGCATAAAACCTGGCTCGGATGCCACTGTTGGGGAACGTAGTAATTTCAAAAAAAATCCTACGCACATGCAAGATCATGGTGATGCATAGCAACGAGGGGGGAGAGTGTTGTCCATGTACCCTCGTAGACCGAAAGCGGAAGCGTTAGCACAACGCGGTTGATGTAGTCGTATGTCTTCACGATCCGACTGATCAAGTACCGAACGCACGGCACCTCCGAGTTTAGCACACCTTCAGCCCGATGACGTCCCTCGAACTCCGATCCAGCCGAGTGTTGAGGGAGAGTTTCATCAGCACGACGGCGTGGTGACGATGACGATGTTCTACCGACGCAGGGCTTCGCCTAAGCACCGCTATAGTATTATCGAGGTGGACTATGGTGGAGGGGGGCACCGCACACGGCTAAAAGATCAAATGATCAATTGTTGTGTCTCTAGAGGTGCCCCCCTGCCCCCGTATATAAAGGATCAAGGGGGGAGGTGCGGCCGGCCAGGAGGGGGCGTGCCAGGAGGAGTCCTACTTCCATCTGGAGTAGGACTCCCTCCCTTTTCCTTGTTGGATTAGGAGTGGAGGGGGAAAGAGGAGGGAGAGAGGAGCGAAAGGGGGGCGCCGCCCCCTCTCCTTGTCCTATTCGGACTAGGGGGAGGGGCGCACGGCCCTGCCCTGGCCGCCTCTGCTCTTCTCCACAAAGGCCCACTATGGCCCATTAAGCCCCCGGGGGGTTCCGATAACCCGTCGGTACTCCGGTAAAATTCTGATTCCACCCCGTACACTTCCGATATCCAAATATAGGCTTCCAATATATCAATCTTAATGTCTCGACCATTTCGAGACTCCTCGTCATGTCCGTGATCACATTCGGGACTCCGAACAACCTTCGATAAGTAAGAGTGTCGAACCCAACGAGGAGCAGAAGGAAATGATAAGCAGTTTTCAGCAAGGTATTCTCTGCAAGTACTGAAATAAGTGGTAACAGATAGTTTTGTGATAAGATAATTGGTAACGAGCAACAAGTAACAAAAGTAAATAAAGTGCAGCAAGGTGGCCCAATCCTTTTTGTAGCAAAGAACAAGTCTGGACAAACTCTTATATAGAGAAAAGCGCTCCCGAGGACACATGGGAATTATCGTCAAGCTAGTTTTCATCATGTTCATATGATTCGCGTTTAGTACTTTGATAATTTGATATGTGGGTGGACCGGTGCTTGGGTGCTGTTCTTACTTGAACAAACATCCCACTTATGATTAACCTCTATTGCAACCATCCGCAACTACAACAAAAGTATTAAGGTAAAGCTAACCATAGCATGAAACATATGGATCCAAATCAGCCCCTTACGAAGCAACGCATAAACTAGGGTTTAAGCTTCTGTCACTCTAGCAACCCATCATCTACTTATTACTTCCCAATGCCTTCCTCTAGGCCCAAATAATGGTGAAGTGTTATGTAGTCGACGTTCACATAACACCACTAGAGGATAGACAACATACATCTCATCAAAATATCGAACGAATACCAAATTCACATGACTAATAATAGCAAGACTTCTCCCATGTCCTCAGGAACAAACGTAACTACTCACAAAGCACATTCATGTTCATAATCAGAGGGGTATTAATATGCACAAAGGATCTGAACATATGATCTTCCACCAAATAAACCAACTAGCATCAACTACAAGGAGTAATCAACACTACTAGCAACCAACTAGTACCAATCCCGGACTTGGAGACAAGAATTTGATACAAGAGATGAACTAGGGTTTTGAGAGGAGATGGTGCTGGCGAAGATGTTGATGGATATTTCCCTCTCCCGATGAGAGGAGTGTTGGTGATGACGATGGCGATGATTTCCCCCTCCCGGAGGGAAGTGTCCCCGGCAGAACAGCTCTGCCGGAGCCCTAGATTGGTTCCGCCAAGGTTCCGTCTCGTGGCGGCGGAGTCTGGTCCCGAAAGGTTGCTTATGATTTTTCTTCGGACGAAAGGCTTCATATAGCATAAGATGGTCACCGGAGAGCCAACAGGGGGCCCACGAGGCAGGGGGCGCGCCCTAGGGGGTAGGGCGCGCCCCCACCCTCGTGGGCAGGTGGTGGCCCCCCTGATGTGTTTCTTCCGCTCAGTATTTTTTATATATTCTGAAAATAACTTCCGTGGAGTTTCAGGACTTTTGGAGTTGTGCATAATAGGTCTGTAATATTTGCTCCTTTTCCAGCCCAGAATTCCAGCTGCCGGCATTCTCCCTCCTTACGTAAACCTTGTAAAATAAGAGAGAATAGGCATAAGTATTGTGACATAATGTGTAATAACAGCCCATAATGCAATAAATATCGATATAAAAGTATGATGCAAAATGGACGTATCAACTCCCCCAAGCTTAGACCTTGCTTGTCCTCAAGCGGAAGCCGATAAAGATAAATATGTCCACATGTTTAGAGGTAGAGGTGTCGATAAAATAAAATACGGACATGAGGGCATCATGATTATTCTTATAACAGCAACATACATGAATATTGTCATATGATTTCTTATGCTCAAGTAATAATCTAATCACAATGCAAAAGTATGAATCAGAAAATTTATTGAAAACTAACAAACTATAATCTCAGTCATTGAAGCAATTGCAATTTATCATAACATCAGAAAGAGTCTATGTCAGAGCTCTCTAGCAAGTCCACATACTCACCTATCATTTAGTCTTTCATAATTGCTAACACTCACGCAATACTTGTGGTTACGTAGTTTTAATCGGACACAGAGAAAGATAGGGGCTTATAGTTTCGCCTCCCAACCTTTTACCTCAAGGGTAATGTCAACAATAATAACTCCTGCTCCCCTACATCCAATTAGATATATCTATCAGGATCTTTCCAGCACACTGTGCTTGCCAAAGGATAAAATGTAAGAAGGAAAGGTGAAGATCACCATGACTCTTGCATAAGGTAGAAGATAATAGTAACAGATAGGCCCTTCGCAGAGGGAAGCAGAGGTTGCCATGCGCTTTTAGGGTTGGATGCACAAAATCTTAATGCAAAAGAACGTCACTTTATATTGCCACTTGTGATACGAACCTTTATTATGCAGTCCATCGCTTTTATTTCTTGCACATCACAAGATCGTATAAAGCTTATTTACTCCACACCAATCAATCATACATATTTAGAGAGCAATTTTTATTGCTTGCACCGATAACAACTTACTTGAAGGATCTTACTCAATCCATAGGTAGATATGGTGGACTCTCATGGCAATACTGGTTTAAGGGTTTTGGAAACACAAGTAGTATCTCTACTTGGTGCTGAGAATTTGGCTAGCATGAGGGGGAAAGGCAAGCTCAACATGTTGGTTGATCCATGACAACATACTTTATCTCAGATATAAGAAAACATAACCCATTATGTTGTCTTCCTTGTCCAACATCAACTCTTTAGCATGTCATATTTTAATGAGTGCTCCCAATCATGGAAGATGTCTATGATAGTATATTTATATGTGAAACCTCTCTTTCTTTATTACTTCCTATTAATTGCAACGATGAACAAAGCTATGCTTGTCAACTCTCAACAATTTTTAATCATTATACTCTTTCTATGTGACGTCATTACTCTCAATAAGATCAATATGAACTCTTTGTTTCTTTTTATTCTTTTCTTTCATTCACTCAAGATCATAGCAAAATAATCAAGCCCTTGACTCAACACTAATCTTTATTATATATATATATATATATAGCTCACGGACTCGATTACATAGAGGGATCATAAAGAAAAACTCAAAACTAGATCATGCCATAAACTTTATTCTACTAGATCAAGATACTGCTAATAGGATCGAACTAAGAAAAACGGTAAAGATAGGAGTGTGGTTGTGATACGATACCGGGGCATCTCCCCCAAGCTTGGCAGTTGCCAAGGGGAGTGCCCATACCCATGTGATTATGTCTCCTTCTTCGGGGATGGTGATGTGATATTCTTGGCGATAATGCTCCTCAGGATACGATTCTCTTCGTCGAGCTTATTGAGTTGCTGCTTGAGATCCATTATCTCCTTACGAAGCTTTCCTGTAACGGCTAAGGCTCCTTGCACCCACGGGTGTTTCATAGCTGCGGGAGAACAAGTGACACTCTTCTTCATACTTTCATAAGAAAGAAATTTAAGATTGGAAGGGATAACCGAGTTTGGAATGGCTGAGCTCTGTAGTTCTCCCATCGTGAACCCAGCTCGGAAGCGAGAAGTGACTTCTTGATCCTCCATGGCATCTATCCTCATCAGATCAGCCTCCATCTCTTCCTCCGTTGCTGGCCCAAAGTGGCCAGCATCACTGTTTGTCCTTGGTTCCGATGCCGGATGAGACACCCGGCTCTCCCCGTCTGACTCTTGAGAAGACATCTTGCTCTAATCTGCAGCAGCAATAGCTCGAAACAAGAACAGAGAATAATTGCGTGATACGATGGTCAAAACCTTCGGGAGATTATATAATGAATTTTTACCGACCAAAATACGTATCATGCAAGAAAACGGAGTCCGGAGAGCACACGAGGTGCCCACGAGGTAGGGGGGCGCGACCTCCACCCTCGTGGAGGCCTAGTGTCCTTCCCGGACTGCTTCTTATTTTTCTATTTTTCTAAATATTCCAAAACAGAGAAATATTGTCATAAAAATTGTTTTGGAGTCGGTTTACTTACCGTACCACATACCTATTCCTTTTCGGAGTCTGAAACGTTCTGGATAGTGTCCCTTATGTATTCCTTCGGGGTTACGGTTTCAATAACATTGGTTTCAACATTTATAGGATTACCTGAGATATAATGTTTGATTCTTTGACCGTTCACCACCTTCGGATTTGTGCCTTCGTAGTTGTTGATTTTTATGGCACCGGAATGATAGACCTCCTCGATAACGTAAGGACCTTCCCATTTAGAGAGAAGTTTTCCTGCAAAAAAATCTTAAATGAGAGTTATATAGCAATACATAATCACCTACATTAAACTCACGCTTTTGTATTCTTTTGTCATGCCATCTTTTGACTTTTTCTTTAAATAACTTGGCATTTCATAAGCTTGGGTCCTCCATTCATCAAGTGAGCTAATGTCAAATAACCTCTTCTCACCAGCAAGTTTGAAATCATAAGTGAGCTCTTTAATAGCCCAATAAGCCTTATGTTCTAGTTCAAGAGGTAAGTGACATGCTTTTCCATAAACCATTTTATACGGAGACATACCCATAGGATTTTTATATGCAGTTCTATAGGCCCATAATGCATCATCAAGTTTCTTGGACCAATTCTTTCTAGACCTATTGACAGTCTTTTGCAAAATTAATTTGAGCTTTCTGTTGCTCAATTCTACTTGACCACTAGACTGTGGGTGATAAGGAGATGCAATTCCATGATTAACATCATATTTATCAAGCATTTTACGGAAAGCACCATGAATAAAATGTGAACCACCATCAGTCGTTAAATATCTAGGGACTCCAAACCTCGGAAAAATGACTTCTTTAAGCATCTTAATAGAGGTGTTATGATCAGCACTACTAGTTGGAATAGCTTCTACCCACTTAGTAACGTAATCAACAACAACTAAAATATGTGTATATCCATTAGAGGCAGGAAAAGGTCCCATATAATCAAAGCCCCAAACATCAAAAGGTTCAATAACAAGTGAATAATTCATAGGCATTTCCTGAAGTCTACTAATATTACCAATTCTCTGACATTCATCACAATAAAGGACAAACTTACGGGCATCCTTGAAGAGAGTAGGCCAATAAAAACCAGATTGCAATACCTTATGTGCAATTCTATCTCCAGCGTGGTGTCCTCCATAAGCTTCAGAGTGACACTTGCGTAGGATCTATTCTTGTTCATGCTCAGGTACACAACGTCTAATAACACCATCTACTCATTCTTTATAAATATGTGGGTCATCCCAAAAGTAATGCCTCAAATCATAGAAAACTTTTTCTTTTGCTGGTATATGAAACTAGGTGGTATAAATTTAGCAACAATATAATTAGCATAATCATCATACCATGGAGTTGAACGAGAAGTATTTAGGACATTTAATTGCTCATCAGGAAAGCTATCATCAATAGGTAGTGGGTCATCAAGAACATTTTCTAACCTAGACAAGTTGTCTGCAACGGGGTTCTCAGCTCCCTTTCTATCAACAATATGCAAATTAAATTCTTGTAGCAAGAGAACCCATCTAATAAGTCTAGGTTTAGCATCTTTCTTTTCCATAAGATATTTAATAGCAGCATGATCATTGTGAATAGTTACTTTAGAATCAACAATATAAGGCCTGAACTTATCACAAGCAAATACAACTGCTAAGAATTCTTTTTCAGTAGTAGCATAATTTCTTTGAGCATTGTCTAGAGTTTTACTAGCATATTGAATAACATTTAATTTCTTATCAACTCTTTGCCCTAGAATAGCACCTACAACATAATCACTAGCATCACACATAATTTCAAAGGGTAAATTCCAATCAGGTTGCTGAACAATGGGTGCAGAGATCAATGCTTTCTTAAGTATTTCAAATGCTTCTACACAATCATCATCAAAGACAAATGGTATATCTTTTTGTAATAAATTAGTCAGAGGCCGAGAAATTTTTGAGAAGTCCTTAATGAACCTCCTATAAAAACCGGCGTGACCCAGGAAACTTCTTATACCTTTGATGTCCTTGGGACATGGCATCTTTTCAATAGCGTCAACCTTGGCTTTATCAACTTCAATACCTCTTTCAGAAACTTTATGCCCCAAGACAATACCTTCATTAACCATAAAGTGGCATTTTTCCCAATTCAAGACAAGATTAGTTTCTTCACATCTCTGCAAAACTCGATCAAGGTTGCTCAAGCAATCATCAAAAGAGGATCCATAGACGAAAAAATCGTCCATGAAAACCTCACAAATATTTTCACAAAAGTCAGAGAATATAGCTATCATGCATCTTTGAAAGGTAGCAGGTGCATTACATAAACCAAAAGGCACACGTCTATAAGCAAAAGTACCAAAAGGGCAAGTAAAAGTAGTCTTTGATTGATCATTGGCTGACACAGGTATTTGAGAGAAACCAAAATAACCATCTAGAAAGCAAAAATGTGTATGTTTAGATAATCTTTCTAGCATTTGATTGATACAAGGTAAGGGGTAATGATCCTTTTTAGTAGCCTTACTTAAGTTGCAGAAATCAATTACCATCCTATAACATGTAATAATTCTTTGCGGAATCAATTCATCTTTATCATTAGGAACGATAGTAATACCTCCTTTCTTAGGGACACAATGGACAGGACTTACCCACTTACTATCAGCAACGGGATAAATTAAACTTGCCTCAAGGAGCTTTAGTATTTCCTTTATTACCACTTCTTTCATCTTAGGATTCAACCGTCGTTGATGATCATGAACTGGTTTGGCACCTTCCTCCAAATTTATTTTGTGCTGACATAGAGTGGGACTAATGCCCTTAAGATCATCAAGAGTATATCCAATAGCAGCACGGTGCTTCTTCAGAGTTTTCAATAATCTATCTTCTTCATGCTCTAAAAGGTTAGCACTAATAATAACAGGATATATCTTTTCTCATCAAGATAAGCATATTTAAGAGTATGAGGTAATGGTGTAAGCTCAAACACGGGATCACCCTTGGGTGGAGGAGGATCCCCTAGGATTTCAACAGGAAAATTGTGTTTCAGGATAGGTTCCTGTTTAAAGAATACCTCATCTATTTTCCTTCTTTCATTCATAAACATATCATTTTCATGGTCTAGCAAGTATTGTTCTAAAGGATCACTAGGAGGTATGACAATAGAAGCAAGACCAATAATTTCATCCTTACAAGGCAATTCTTCTTCACGGTGTTGTCTACTAAATTTAGAGAAATTAAACTCATGAGACATATCACCCAAACCAATAGTAATAATATTCTTTTCGTAGTCTATCCTAGCATTAACAGTGTTCAAGAAGGGTCTACCAAATATAATGGGACAAAAGCTATCTTGTGGGGAACCAAGAACAAGAAAATCAGCAGGATATTTAGTTTTCACACACAAGACTTCAACATCTCTAACAATTCCCATTGCTGATATAGTATCTCTATTGGAAAGTTTAATTGTAACATCAATATCTTCCAACTCAGCAGGTGCAATCTCATGCTTAATTTCCTGGTATAAGTCATGAGGTATAACACTAACACTAGCACCCATATCACATAAGCCATGATAACAATGATCTCCTATTTTTACAGAAATAACAGGCATGCCTACCACAGGTCTATGTTTATCTTTAGCACAAGGTTTGGCAATTCTAGCAGTTTCACCGCAGAAATAAATAACATGCCCATCAATATTATCAGCCAAGAGATCTTTAAAAATAGCAATATTAGGTTCAACTTTAACTTTCTCAGGGGGTGTATAAGTTCTAATATTACTTTTACGAACCACAGTTGAAGCTTTAGAATGATCCTTTATCCTAATAGGAAAAGGTGGTTTCTCAATATAAGAAGTAGGAACAACAGGATCATTATAAGTGACAGTCTTTTCTTCAACTTTAATAGGTGCAGCTACTTTACTTCTATGGGAGGATGATATTTAAACCACTTCTCCTTGGGGAGATCAACATAAGTAGCAAAAGATTCACAGAAAGAAGCTCCTATCTCAGAGTCAAGTCCATATTTATTGCTAAATTTACGGAAAACATCGGTATCCATAAAAGATTTAACACAATCAAACTTAAGTGTCATACCTGACTCCTTACCTTCGTCGAGATCCCAATCTTCAGAGTTGCGTTTAATTCTATCCAATAAATTCCATTTGAATTCAATAGTCTTCATCGTAAAAGAGCCAGCACAAGAAGTATCGAGCATGGTGCGATTGTTATCAGAAAGCCGAGCATGAAAACTTTGAAGAATTATTTCTCTTGGGAGCTCATGATTGGGGCATGAATATAACATTGATTTAAGCCTCCCCCAAGCTTGAGCGATGCTTTCTCCTTCGCAAGGACAAAAATTATATATATAATTGCGATCACGATGAACAAGATGCATAGGATAAAACTTCTAATGAAATTCCAATTTCAATTGTTTGTAGTTCCATGACCCCATATCATCACATAGCCTATACCATGTCGATGCATCTCCCTCCAAAGATAAAGGGAAGACCTTCTTCTTAACAACATCATCGGGTATACCTACAAGCTTAAATAATCCACAAATTTCATCAACATAAATTAGGTGCTCATCAGGATGCTTTGTTCCATCTCCTGCAAAAGGATTAGCTAGCAGTTTTTCTAACATACCCGAAGGAACTTCAAAGGGAACATTTTCATTTTCAGTAGGTTCAGTAGGTTGAGGAGCAACTCTTTGCTCTACTGGTCGGGGTGAAGATACCCCGAACAAGCCCCTTAGAGGATTACTTTCCATAGTAACAAGTGACAGTAAATTTCAGGACACTATATAAATTTTTCCTTACCAAATTCCACCTACCAAAGGCGCTTCACTCCCCGGCAACGGCGCCAGAAAAGAGTCTTGATGACCCACAAGTATAGGGGATCTATCATAGTCCTTTCGATAAGTAAGAGTGTCGAACCCAACGAGGAGCAGAAGGAAATGATAAGTAGTTTTCAGCAAGGTATTCTCTGCAAGTACTGAAATAAGTAGTAACAGATAGTTTTGTGATAAGATAATTGGTAACGAGCAACAAGTAAAAAAATTAAATAAAGTGCAGCAAGGTGGCCCAATCCTTTTTGTAGCAAAGGACAAGCCTGGAAAAACTCTTATATAGAGAAAAGCGCTCCCGAGGACACATGGGAATTATCGTCAAGCTAGTTTTCATCACGTTCATATGATTAGCGTTCGGTACTTTGATAATTTGATATGTGGGTGGACCGGTGCTTGGGTGTTGTTCTTACTTGAACAAGCATCCCACTTATGATTAAACTCTATTGCAAGCATCTGCAACTACAACAAAATTATTAAGGTAAACCTAACCATAGCATGAAACATATGGATCCAAATCAGCCCCTTATGAAGCAACGCATAAACTAGGGTTTAAGCTTCTGTCACTCTAGCAACCCATCATCTACTTATTACTTCCCAATGCCCTCCTCTAGGCCCAAATAATGGTGAAGTGTTATGTAGTCGACGTTCACATAACACCACTAGAGGATAGACAACATACATCTCATCAAAATATCGAACGAATACCAAATTCACATGACTAATAATAGCAAGACTTCTCCCATGTCCTCAGGAACAAACGTAACTACTCACAAAGCATATTCATGTTCATAATCAGAGGGGTATTAATATGCACAAAGGATCTGAACATATGATCTTCCACCAAATAAACCAACTAGCATCAACTACAAGGAGTAATCAACACTACTAGCAACCTACTAGTACCAATCCCGGACTTGGAGACAAGAATTTGATACAAGAGATGAACTAGGGTTTTGAGAGGAGATGGTGCTGGTGAAGATGTTGATGGAGATTTCCCTCTCCCGATGAGAGGAGTGTTGGTGATGACGATGGCGATGATTTCCCCCTCCCGGAGGGAAGTGCCCCCGGCAGAACAGCTCTGCCGGAGCCCTAGATTGGTTCCGCCAAGGTTCCGCCTCGTGGCAGCGGAGTCTGGTCCCGAAAGGTTGCTTATGATTTTTCTTCGTACGAAAGGCTTCATATAGCAAAAGATGGCCACCGGAGAGCCAACAGGGGGCCCACGAGGCAGGGGGGCGCGCCCTAGGGGGTAGGGCGCGCCCCCACCCTCGTGGGCAGGTGGTGGCCCCCCTGACGTATTTCTTCCGCTCAGTGTTTTTTATATATTCTGAAAATAACTTCCGTGGTGTTTCAGGACTTTTGGAGTTGTGCAGAATAGGTCTCTAATATTTGCTCCTTTTCCAGCCCAGAATTCCAGCTGCCGGCATTCTCCCTCCTTATGTAAACATTGTAAAATAAGAGAGAATAGGCATAAGTATTGTGACATAATGTGTAATAACAGCCCATAATGCAATAAATATCGATATAAAAGCATGATGCAAAATGAACGTATCACCGGCGCACCGCCCTCGAAGATGAGGTTCTGCATGTAGTCCTCGTCGATGGCGGACGACATTCCCTCGAACAGGTTGTGGGCTCCGGGAGCACGCCAGCCAGCGGCTGCCGCGCCGTTTCCTCGCGCCACCAGATGACGAGCCACCGGCCACCGGGGTGGCGTTGAGGTCAATGGGTGCGGGCGCGGGTGTGGAAGGCGCGAGCACACTCACGTCAGGCGAACACTCCCCGGAGAGGCTGGAGGCCTGCGGGTACACGTGGAAGCTGGGCACCGGGTTGCAAGCCGACGCGCGGGGCGAGTCGAGTAGCACCATCCGAGGAAACTGAAATGATCGAGAAGAGGTGTCTAGAGGGGGGGTGAATAGACTCTTAGCAAAGAAAATTGGTAGTTTTTAATCTCTTCAAGTTGAGGTGGAGTTTTTAGCACATGTTTAAACATTCACAATACATATCAAGCAAGCATGACAAGAGTATATGGGGAGCGGAAAGTAAAGCATGCAACTTTGCAAGAATGTAAAGGGATGGGATTTGAGTGTGCAAACACAATTGGAGACACGGATATTTTTGGCATGGTTCCGATAGGTGGTGCTATCGTATATCCACGTTGATGGAGACTTCAACCCACGAAGGGTAACGGTTGTGCGAGTCCACGGAGGGCTCCACCCACGAAGGGTCCATGAAGAAGCAACCTTTTCTATCCCACCATGGCCATCGCCCACGAAGGACTTGCCTGAGTAGGGTAGATCTTCACGAAGTAGGCGATCTCCTTGCCCGTACAAACTCCTTGGTTCAACTCCACAATCTTGACGGAGGCTCCCAAGTGACACCTAACCAATCTAGGAGACACCACTCCCCAAAAGGTAATAGACGGTGTGTTGATGATGAACTCCTTGCTCTTGTGCTTCAAATGATAGTCTCCCCAACACTCAACTCTCTCTCATAGGATTGGATTTGGTGGAAAGATGATTTGAGTGGAAAGCAACTTGGGGAAGGCTAGAGATCAAGATTTATGTGGTTGGAATGGAATATCTTGACCTCAACACAAGTGTAGGTGATTCTCTCTCAGAAAATGTATGTTGGAAGTGTAGGCATGTTCTGATGGCTCTCTCCACGAATGAAGAGTGGGTGGAGGGGTATATACAGCCTCCACACAAAATCTAACGGTTACACACAATTTACCAAACTCAGTGGGACCAAATCAGAAAACTCGGGCAGACCAATTTAGTTCATAATGTGACCGTTAGGCATTTCGGTGGGACCGATGTGATCAACTCGGTAGAACCGATGTGCTATGGTTAGGGTAAAGCCTCATCTCGGTTTGACCAATTACACAAACTCGGTGGGACCGATTTGGGTAATAAGCAAAACAGAGAAATGTCCAACCAAACTCGGTGAGACCGATTGCATATTTCAGTGGGACCGAAATTATTGCAATAGGCAACAGAGAGTTTGCAAGCCCATCTCGGTGAGACCGAGATCCCATCGGTGAGACCGAATTGGCTAGGGTTTGGTAGTGGCCATGTCAACAAAACTCGGTGGCGCCGGATAGAAAGTTTCAGTATGGCCGAGTTTGACTTTTCGTTTGGGACATATGTGGATGTGAGAAAGTGGTTGAGTGTTTTGGAGCATATCACTAAGCATTTTGAGCAAGCAATCCATTATGCAACACCTCATCTCCTTTTAATAGTATTCGTTTTATTATGGACTCAATGTGATCTTGGATCACTATAATAGAAAATGTAGAGTCCTGAGCTTTGAGCTTGAGCCAATCCTTTGTCCTTATCATCTTGAAGGGGTTCCACATCCTCTAGTCCATGCCACTCCATTGTTGAACTTATCTGAAACATACTAGACGAAAACATTAGTCCAATAAGAGATATGTTGACATTAATTACCAAAATCACCCAGGGAGCACTTGTGCTATCAATCTCCCCCTTTTTGGTAATTGATGACAACATACATCAAAGCTTTAGGTAAAGATATGAAGAGTAACAAGTAAAGCTTTGAAAGGACATGTAACATCCATAGGCTCCCCCTACATGTATGCAATCATGTAAATATGGAATATAGGAGCATGTGATGCATAAGCATGACAGAGTAAGCCATGAGTTACATGTATCTTGGCTATATGCATCAGGGCAAATGGTGTGAGTATGGGAAATGTACCTTCATGCTCATGAGTCCTTCTTGCAAACAGTATGTACATCAACAAGAAATCCTCATGCACATGAGTGTGATGCATATACTTACCTTGTGGTCTTGAGCTGGCTTTGAAAGAGATGAACCTGAGTATACAAGGTTAGATAACACAGAAACATCTACAGAGCAGAGCACGAACATCAAACCACAAGAGTACCAAGATTGGGATGACATGTAGAATGTGAGTACTGGATACTCTATTGGATATAGACATGTCCCCAAAAGGTAAAGATATACAATGAATTCAAAGATTTCCTTCCCTTAGATGTCTTGCTCCCCCTGAATCTTGTATGGGATGCTGGGAGAAGATAGGGAACAGAAAATTAGAGCAAAGAAAATTAGAGCAAATGCACTCAAATAAGCAAACATGAACATGTCTTTTCCCTTTTAAAGACATGTGACTTCTCTCCTCTTTGAATACCAAGCATCTAGGCCTTTGATATGGTTTCTCCTTCCCCCTGGAGAAGAATTCTCTCCCCTGTTGAAGTGATTAGCTTTGATGTGATCTCTCTCTCCCCCATTGACATCAATTTCCAAGAAGGGATCTTCTAGAGTGTGAGTCAAACTAGGTTTGGTCCTTGAGTCACAAAGCAAAGCAGCATATAGAATGTGATGCTGATAGAGGACAAGAATCATTGAGTGGAGCTGGAATAAAACTACAGGAACAAATGGCAAATTGTCTTCTTTGCAGTGAAATCGGTGATACCGAGTTGTAGTTTTCGGTGGTATCGAATTGGTTCGGTTTGACCGAAAGCAACAGATCGGTATGACCGAGTTCAACACAGAGAGAACACTTTTCACCTCACCTCACTAGGCAAATAAGATCTCTCAAGGATTTGCAAGGAATTAACTAAAGGATTTGCAATGAATTGGATGCAGAAATTGCAGAACAAAATAGATAAAAGAAAATCTGGATGAAGTTTTTTTTTATAGAAGAAGGGGAACAAATATGCAAAGCACAAATGCAAAAACTCAGAGGAACACTTGTCGTGGTTTTGTCACGGCAGATGTCCTCGTGAAAGGACTTAGTCGTGGAGCCATCGCAATGGGTTAGCTTGAAGGGGTTAAAGCGGACACAGGGACGCAAGATAGTTTATACTAGTTCGGCCCCTTCGATGAAGGTAAAAGCCTACGTCTAGTTGTGATGGAATTGATGGGGTTTCGATGACTAGGGAGCAAACAAGCTTCGCCTAAGTCTCGAGATGTTATCTGTTGTCCTGAACCGCCGCCGGGTCGTCCCCTTATATACAGGGTGACGCCCGTCGGTTCACAGAGTCCCAACACCGGTTCATATTCGTATCCGGGTTGGTCTCTCCTTATTCCTAACTTACAACACAAGTTTACATACAAATGCCGGTTTACGGCTACAAATCTTAAACCGACTACGGGCCTTGGGCCCTCATCTATCTTCTTGGGCTTTAACACTCTTGGACTACTGATGAAGTTAACCTGGCCCAAATAGGCCGGTTTACGCCCAGTAGTAATATCCCCAACATTAGGCCCCAGATTGATTTGAACGGGTTCATGTCAATCCTTAGCAAAAATCTTCATCTTCAACATCTTCTTGTAGTTGTTGAACCGCTGTGATGTCATCTTCTCCAGTTGCTGTAAACCGGAGTGACGTCATTAGTCATAAAGAAAGCATCCATGATATCTCCTTGTTTAATAGATCCACAAAAACCGAGGCGACAGCCCTGCTTCCAAAATTCGCAGTTCCTTGATTCACGCGCCTGACACATGTCTTTTTGCCTTATAAATAAGACCGAAGGGTCATTTCTTTTCTCCCCTTCGTGCCCTTCCTCTTCGTCTTCCTCGTGTCGCCAGTCTCAGAGCTCCGCCGCCGCCGTCGTCTTCTGCATCGACCTTGGCCGCTGCATCAACCTAAACGCACCAGAAAACCGCGACGACCTTCCGCGTCTTCCTCAGCTCTGGTAGGTCTTCTGCTTTTCTCAACATAGATCTGTTCTAGGGTTTCATGTTCTTGCGGTGTTCATCACCTGTTCATATCCATGTACTAGCTCCTAGATACACCTGTGAACCCCTGCTCTGTGTAGCAGTAACTTTTAGTATCCGCCATTAGTTTCCTGCCCAAAACCATAGATCTCACATATATTTCTGCCCATTGATTCAATATTGTTCTGCTTTGAGCTTTTGAATATTTTCCTTCTTTTCCGAACTTGCTTCAGATCCAATGCTGTAGAGAAATCTTGTGAAATATGTTTCTGTATACTTATCCATCCGCAATCTCAACTGTTTCGATGCTTAGATCAGGCGGTTTAACTTGGTGTAGAAAAAATAACAAACCGGTATATACCATTAGTCCCCTTCTTGAACCGCCGGAACTCTTTAGCCAGATGCTTCATAGAACTCCGGTTTAGATATAGCTGTCTCCGGTTTAATGTTGTATATACCAGTATACATTTAACCAACACATTCTTGAACCGGAATCACCTATCTTGTAGATTTCATCATGGCCAAGCAAGGATATGAGTGCAACTGGGTTCCTTCTCGCGTCACAGAAACTCAACTGAATAATTTGGTCCTAACCGGCGCTTTAAGCAGTAAAGACACTATCCATTGGAGGGTCCCTGGTAAAGAATGTCCTTCGACACCTCAAGAGGGAGAGGTCGTCGTTTTCGCAGATCACTTAGCCTGGGGCTTTAATCCGCCTGGTTCTAAATTTTACCGGGATGTCTTAGCCAATTTTCAACTCCGCCCGCAAGACACTGGCCCCAACTCTGTTACCAACATATGTCACTTCCAAGTGCTCTGTGAGGTGTTCTTTCAAGAGGAACCCACAGTTGAGTTGTTCAGAGACTGCTTCCATCTAAACCGCCGCACAGAGTTTACTGACGGTTCCAATACGGAACTGGGTGGTGTGGCAATCCAGAAAAGAAAAGAGGTCACTTACCCTCACGCTAAACTGCACAGCCACCCCAAAGAATGGAATCAAACATGGTTCTATTGCAAAGACACCTCCCCTGCTGATGAAAATCCTTTGCCTGGCTTTCGTCCAGAGCGGCTTAGCAATACACACCCTTTTCCGCAAAGGTTGACTGCCAAGGAGAAAAGTAAATACGCTCCTCAACTGTCCAAGCTCAGAGCCTTCATGGCCAAAGGTTTAACAGGAGTTGATCTCGCTCGCTGTTGGATATCGTGGTGCATACTGCCCCTTAGTCAGCGCTCTGGTTTGATGTGCGAGTATACTGGCAGTGTCGATGACCCACTGCGACATGTTAACATCCAGCTCACCGACGAAGAAGTCACAGAAGCTGTGAAGAAAATGTTGAACGAACCGGAACACATCTGTGCCCGAACCGGCCTGCTTCCCTTCTGTGCCACCAACAAACCGCCAGCTGTAAGTTTTTGATTTTACTTTTTACTAAATCTGTCATTGCTATATCTATCCATTCCTTAATATCAACATCTGTTTAAACAGGGAGATGATCCGTTTTGGAGCAAGAAGCTTCCACAGGAGAAACCAGAAAAACTAGACAAATCGGAAAGATCAATCCGGCCAAAGACTAAAGTCGTGAAGAGGTCTGCTCATAAGAAGAAAACCACTGCATCTTCTGATCCGGCCGCTGATGATGATGTGGGTAATCCGGACCTTGAGGTAGAGCTTGATTCACTTGGCTTATTTTTCGCACGCCTTATTGATGATGATATTTGCCAGGATGATGCCGAAGCCAGCCATGCTGATGCTGCAGAGATAATTACTCTCTCTTCCGATTCAAATCCCTTGGCTTCGCTAAAAATCCGTCAGGCAAACCGGAAGGTTAAATTTTCTCATCCTCTTGCTTACTTGGACCCCAAATTTCTTATGAAGACCCAGCAGCACGAAGCTCGCCGCACAACCCGGCACATCGGCCAGGTAGTTACCTCCGTCGGTTTACCGAACAGTCCGGTTCGGAAACACCGTCCAGAGGTCTCTAATTTGCTTGTCAGTGCTTGTCCTAAAGCGGGCTGTTTTCGTCAACCTCTTAATCCATCTGACTCCGATTATCAGGTTACTTCCCATTCATCTTCTGGCGAGTCATCGGCTACTCAGCTGCCACCGCTCAAAACGGTGCTTGGGTAAGCTATACTTATCATATCATTTCTGGTGCATTACTTTGTAACATATGCTGTATTTGACTTTTATTACTCCTTTCAGGGCCAAGCCTAGGCCGAGCAAGAAGGCCCGCCTGGATAAAGCGGCCGAAGAGGACGCCGTCCCTAAACCGGATAAAACACCAGATCTTGAAGCGGCTATTCGTGAAGATATACCCAATGACCCACCACTGGAAGATGATGACTTTATTGCTGAAGAAAGGCCTATTGACACCTCAGGCCCTGTCGACCAGCCCACAAGCCCCATCCGGATTGAGGGATCCACCAGTCCATCCCAGCCTGCTGACAAACCGACTGCCCCAGTGCAAACCGGTAATGCTAAGGATGATGATGTTGTGATTACTGGCATTGGCCGTACAGAACCAAGTAATCATGTCGCCTTATCCAAGCATACTGCCAAAGAATAATTTGCTGCCATGGGCAAAGGCAAGTGGAATGTTGATCTGGCGACTTATGCTACTCTGAATGCCCAAGATCTTCATTCTGGCTACCTGAACCGGCTGTATACTAGCCGTGATTATGAAGCTGGTCTGGTGAATATGATGAAAGAAAAATTAGAGGTAACTTCCATGTGCTTTTTCTTGCTTGGATATTTCAATCTTGTTAATTCTCCTAGCCCCCAAGGGCCGGTTTAGAATCTTCATTCAAACCGGGACTTGCTAATATAAATTTCAATGCTTCGGAATTCACTGATGTAGCCCCCAAGGGCCGGTTCAACTTAGTGTAGTTAAACCGGGACTATAAGTAATTGATATCGCAGCATCAGAATTTATTCGAGCAAATAGCCATTAGCCCCCAAGTGCCAAGTTGAATACTTGTATTGATCTTGGGACTTTATAATCAATTGAAAGGTGAAGATCAAATATGCATTAGCCCCCAAGTGCCAAGTGCATAACTTGTTATGTGGTTGGTACTTCAATTCTTGCACTGCTTTCTGAATCATATAATTGTCTGTATGCAGGCTGAGCTGAAGACAAAAGAAAACCAAGTCGCCGATCTCCAAGAAAATCTGAAGTCCCAACAAGCTGAAACCTCAAAAGCAAAAGAGGAGTTGACCAGCGCTTTAAGCGTCATGGAATAGCTTAAGGAGGACTTCAAGAAAGAGCGAGCGGACTGGGCCACTGAGAAGGCCGCTTTGACTAAGCGAATTGAAAATGTCGAAGCCACACTTAAACCGGTGGTAGATGAACTGACCAGCGTAAAGCGTCAAGTGCATGCCATGACTGCCGCCATCTTTGGTAAGCTTTTTTGACTTCTGTAGTACCTCGGCCTTCTTATGATGTGTCCGATTTGTGAATCCTTTGTAATGTTGTAGGGACACGCATTGGTCACTTGGGGTCAGATGTGCGGAAGAAGTTGAAAGCTGCCTATATGTTGATAGAGCAATTGTATACTGGCGCGCAGCGGATCATCTCAACTGCCTCCCACAACAACCCGGCGCCCACCATGATCCAAGACACCCTGAAAAGACTATCTATGCTTCCTGCCCTGGTTGAAGAGCTAAAAAAATCTGCTGCTTGAACCGGTGCTATCAATGCCTTAATCCGGGCAAAAGCGTGGGTGCCGGATTTTGATCCTGTTGAAGCGGCTCAAGGCTACCCTCACTTGAAGGAAGATGGCTCAGAGTTCAATGAGGAGGACCTGAGGGCGATAAACCGGGAGGTGCGCCCTCTAGCTTGTCAATTGGTGGAAGAGGCGGACTGGTCTCATTATCAAGCCCAATATGACAACCAGAACAAACGAGTGGCTGCACCAATTCCTGAAGCGGAGAATCTGATCCCTCCAATCCGTAAGCATACTTACGCTCCTGATATTGAACCGTCGTTGCTGATCCATGATGAAGCTGTCTTTCAAGCCTTAATGGGAATCGACTGGACAACTATTGATTTCCAGCCACTGGGTAGGGAAGCAGAAGCTGAAGCGGCGCAAGATGACCCGCAACCATCAGACCAAGACGGCGACGTAGCTTGAACCGGAGGCCGGTTTAAATTGCCGGTCTTTTATATTCCGCCAAAAAAACAATGATCTTATTTGGGCACCATGTTGCCTTGTAATAGGATAGCCAATACTCTTGCTTTTGAGATGCCTTCGTGCATAGGTACTGGTATTTACACTTGTTTTGAATGATCAAAACCTTCAATCTATTTTTCCTGCAATCACAAAATCTTAAACTGCCAAGGCAGTTGTACCGCCAGCCGGATTATGATCTTTGTAAATATATGCAATGAAATTTAGGTATATGATCAAATCTTGTGATACAAAATACCTGCTATCATTGGGCATGAAGTTGGCGTTGCCAATCTTGAAACGGAGGTATATAAACCTATACCGTCGACGGAGAAGGTAGCTCCTGTGTATGTAATGCCGGTTTACCATGTAAACCATGCCAGGTTATGATAAACACCGTGTTATTCCTCCTTCGAGATGTGAATAGAAAAGCAAACCGAGCAAATAGTCTCCGGATTACAAATGAACCATGTTCCGTTAATTGACAGTTTGAACCGGTTTAAAACTTTGTCAGTTTAAAAACGCAACAAAAATAAAGAAACCTTTATCAAAGAAAATATTGATGCAAAGGCAATGATAAAATCCTTTGCAAAAAGAGGCTTATTTGAGCCGATCAGATGGCGTTACCATGGTCGGACACGACCAAGCCCCTGATAGGCGTAGCTATGGTTCAAGTCAGCCAGTTCCCCAAATGAAACAGTGGCATTATGCCGATCAAGAGGCGTGGCAATGGTTCGGGTTCGACCAAGCCCCCAAGTGATTCTGTAGCCTTAGGCCGATCAAGAGGCGTGACTGGTTCAGACTTGACCATGTCCCCAAGTGATCTGGTGGCTTTCGCCTATCAAAAGGTGTTGCATTGGTTCAGATACGACCAAGCCCCCAAATGATATTATAAAGCTTTGTTTTAAAAAGCAAATTCAAGGGGTAAACCGGAGGCCGCTTTAAGACAGAACCACTCCGTGTAACCACACATGATGTAAAAGAACAGATACCCCGCTTTAGCTGAGGTTCCGGTTTATTATATTGATCATAATATATACATTGTCATAATATGTACATAAGTAGAGCCAATGGCTCAGGTATAGTAAGGCCGAAGATGAGCTATGTTCCACGGCCTGTTGGTCTCCTCCTCTGATGTACGTGAGTCTTTATGCTCTCGAATATCGATCAGATAGTATGACCCGTTGTGCAGATTCTTGCTGACCACGAAAGGTCCCTCCCAAGGTGGGGATAGCTTATGCATATCAGTCTGATCTTGGATGAGCCGAAGCACCAAATCTCCTTCCTGAAAGGTTCTGGTTCTGACTCGGCGGCTGTGATAACGACGAAGATCCTGTTGGTAAATCGCCGAGCGGGTGGCTGCTATGTCACGTTCTTCATCCAACAGGTCCAAAGCGTCTTGCCGTGCTGTCTCGTTGTTCGCTTCAACATAAGCCGCCACACTAGGTGAGTCATGACGGATATCACTAGGGAGAACCGCCTCCGCTCCGTAGACCATGAAGAACGGTGTATATCCTATTGATCTGTTGGGTGTAGTATTGATGCTCCATAACACAGATGGTAACTCTTCTACCCAACAACCCGGTGTTTTCTGCAAAGGAACCATAAGCCGGGGTTTGATACCTCTCAAGATCTCTTGACTGGCCCTTTCTGCTTGACCATTGGACTGTGGGTGCGCCACTGATGAAACGTCAAGCCGGATGTGCTCACGTTCGCAGAACTCCTTCATGGCACCCTTGGACAAATTGGTACCATTATCTGTGATGATACTGTGTGGAAAGCCAAACCGGAAAATCACTTTTTTGATGAACTGAACCGTCGTGGCCGCATCACACTTGCTAACAGGTTCTGCCTCCACCCACTTTGTAAACTTGTCAACCGCCACCAGGAGGTGGGTCTTCTTGTCCTTGGACCTTTTGAAAGGCCCAACCATATCTAGCCCCCAAGTCGCAAACGGCCAAGTGATTGGAATCATTCTCAATTCTTGAGCTGGCACGTGAGCACGTCTTGAAAACTTTTGGCAACCGTCACATCGTCTGACCAGATCCTCCGCATCAGCATGAGCAGTTAACCAATAGAAGCCATGGCGGAATTCTTTAGCCACCAAAGATTTTGAACCGGCATGGTGACCACAATCTCCTTCATGGATCTCACGCAAAATTTCACAGCCTTCCTCAGGAGACACACAGCGTTGAAACGCTCCTGACACACTGCAACGATGCAACTCGCCATTGACAATAGTCATGGACTTGGATCGCCGGATTATCTGTCGGGACAGAGTCTCATCCTCTGGTAACTCGCCCCGGTTCATGTACGCAAGGTAAGGAAGCGTCCAATACGGAATGACATGAAGAGCTGCCACCAATTGAGCCTCCGGATCAGGAATAGCCAAATCCGCTTCGCCAGGGAGCTTGACCGACGGGTTGTGCAGCACATCCAGAAAAACATTGGGCGGGACCGGTTTGCGCTGAGAGCCCAGCTGGCTTAAACCGTCCGTCGCTTCATTCTTCCGTCGGTCCACATGGTCCACCTGATAGCCTTTAAAGTGACCTGCAACAATATCCACCTCACGACGATATGCTGCCATGAGTGGGTCCTTGGAATCCCAAGTGCCAGACACCTGTTGAGCCACGAGGTCCGAGTCACCGAAGCACTTAACTCGACTTAGATTCATCTCCTTAGCCATCCGGAGACCGTGGAGCAGGGCTTCATACTCAGCTGCATTGTTAGTACAAGGGAACATTAAGCGGAGAACATAACAAAACTTATCACCTCATGGGGAAGTTAATACGACTCCAGCCCCCGAGCCTTCCAATTGCCTGGATCCGTCAAAATGGATGGTCCAATATGTGTGATCCGGCTTTTCTTCAGGTGCTTGCAGTTCCGTCCAATCATTGATGAAATCAACAAGTGCTTGAGACTTAACCGCCGTCCGAGGCACGTACTTCAACCCATGCGGCCCAAGCTCTATAGCCCACTTGGCAATCCGGCCAGTCGCTTCCCGGTTCTGGATGATATCGCCCAAGGGAGCAGAACTGACCACCGTAATGGGGTGCCCTTGGAAGTATTGCTTAAGCTTCCGGCTTGCCATAAAAACTCCATATACCAGCTTCCGCCAATGCGGATACCTTTGCTTGGACTCAATAAGTACCTCGCTGATATAATAGAACGGACATTGAACCGGATGCTCCTTGCTTGCCTCCTTTCGCTCCACCACAATAGCCACACTGACCGCACGAGCATTGGCGGCAACATATAGCAGCAACGGCTCCTTGTCAATGGGAGCGGCGAGCACAGGCGGATTGGCCAATTGCCGCTTTAAGTCCTCAAATGCCTTATCAGCAGCAGAACTCCAGACGAATTAATCCGTCTTCTTCAACATCTGATACAAAGGGATTGCCTTCTCACCAAGGCGGCTGATAAACCGGCTCAACGCGGCAATCCGGCCTGCCAGGCGTTGAACATCGTTGATACACTTAGGTTTAGCCAGGGAGGTGATGGATGTGATCTTCTCCGGATTAGCCTCGATTCCCCTATTGGACACCAGAAAACCCAATAACTTGCCTGCCGGTACACCAAAGACACATTTGGCCGGATTGAGCATCATCTTGTATGTCCTCAGGTTATCAAAGGTTTCCTTCAAATCGTCAACCAGAGTCTCCTTCTTCCTTGACTTAACCACAATATCATCCATGTAAGCATGTACATTACGGCCAATCTGCTTGTGAAGGCAATTTTGTACACATCGTTGATAAGTTGCCTGGGCACTCTTGAGCCCAAAGGGCATAGACACATAGCAGAAGGCTCCAAAGGGAGTTATGAACGCCGCCTTCTCCTGGTCCTTAACTGCCATTTTGATCTGATGATAGCCAGAATATGCATCCAAAAAACTCAAACGCTCACAACCCGCCGTAGCATCAATAATTTGATCAATACGGGGGAGGGCAAAAGGATCCGCCGGACAAGCCTTATTAAGATCTGTGTAATCCACACACATGCGCCAGGTGCCATTTTTCTTAAGGACTAGCACCGGATTAGCAAGCCACTTAGGGTGGAAAACTTCAATAATAAAGCCAGCTGCCAAGAGCCTGGCTACCTCCTCTCCAATAGCCTTGCATCTTTCTTCGTTAAACCGGCGGAGGAACTGTTTCACCGGTTTGTATTTAGGATCCACATTAAGGGTGTGCTCAGCGAGTTGCCTTGGTACACCTGGCATGTCAGAGGGCTTCCATGCAAAAATGTCCCGATTCTCACGGATGAACTCGATGAGCGCGTTTTCCTATTTTGGATCCAAGTTGGCACTGATGCTGAACTGCTTGGACGAATCGCCAGGCACGAAGTCAATAAGCTTAGTTTCAGCTGCCGATTTGAACTTCAGGGCCAGATCATACTCCGTAGTTGGCTTCTTTAATGGAGTCATGTCCGCCGGATCAACATTGTCCTTATAATACTTCAGCAGCTCGGTGGCACAAACCGACTCTGCGTAGGCCGCATCTCCTTCCTCGCACTCCAAAGCAACTTTACGGCTTTCGTGAATTGTTATTGTCCCCTTGTGACCCGACATCTTGAGCTGCAAGTACACATAACAGGGCCGTGCCATAAACTTGGTGTAGGTCGGTCGCCCAAACAGGGCGTGATATGGACTTTGGATTTTTACCACTTCAAACGTCAATGTCTCCGACCTGGAATCATGATCATCTCCAAAGGCCACTTCCAGAGCTATCTTACCAACAGGATATGCTGACTTGCTAGGTACCACACCATGGAACACCGTATTGGACGGTTTGAGATTTTTATCTGTTAGTCCCATACGACGGAAGGTCTCATAGTACAAGATATTAATGCTGCTCCCTCCATCCATGAGCACCTTGGTGAACTTGTAACCTCCCACCTGAGGCGCCACCACTAAAGCCAACTGACCTGGATTGTCAACCCGGGGAGGGTGATCCTCTCTGCTTCATATGATTGGCTGTTCAGACCAGCATAGATAACGGGGCGCGGCCGGTTCAACAGAGTTGTCTGCCCGCTTCTGAACCTTCCGGTGTCGCTTGTCCAAGCTAGTGGTGAAGACATGGTATTGCCCACTATTCAACTACTTTGGGTTGCTCTGGTAACCCGTGTGTTGCTGCTGCTGGTTATAACCACCCTGGTTATTCTGATTATTTTGATTGCTATGTCCGCCCGGATTACCATTAAATCCTGAACCAGAATTTCCTCCACCGTAACCCGGCCCGGATCCTGAGCCACGGCCAGAGCCGTGATCATACCGGAAAGCATTAGAATTCTTGAACTCCTGCATAATGTAGCAGTCCTTCCAAAGGTGGTTTGCTGGCACCTCCTTCGTCCCATGCTTTGGACAGGGCTGGTTCAATAGATAATTTAAGCGGTCTGGGGTAGGGTTAGGCGTTCCACTGCGATTCGGCGGTTTACCCTTGCCTCGCTGGCCCTTGTCTTGCGCGTTGGTATTAGCCACGAAGTCCATGTTGCCATTCGCTTTACGCTTGCCTCCGCTACCATTGCCTGACGAGTGATACTGCTGACCTTTGTAGTTGTTGTTCTTCTTCTTTCCCATCCCTGTCTTGTCATCATCAGACTCGGGATCCTTGGTACTATCAGAATCAGCATACTTTACCAACGCAGCCATGAGGGTCCCCATGTCAGTGCAATGGCGCTTCATCCGTCCTAACTTCAGCTTTAAGGGCCCAAACCGGCAGTTGCCTTCTAAGGTTATAACCGCGATGTCAGTGTTGATGCGGTCTGATGAATGCAGAACTTGCGAGACCCGGCGCACCCAATGAGTTGTCGATTCTCCTTCCTCCTGGACACAGGCAGCCAAGTCCACTATCGACATAGGCTGTTTACATGTGTCTTTGAAATTACTGATAAACCGGGCCCGCAATTGGGCCCATGAACTGATAGAATTGGCCGGTAAGCTTTTTAACTAGGTACGGGTCGTTCCATCAAGCATCATGGTGAAGTACTTCGCACACGCCGCATCATCCACATCAAGCATCTCCATGGCCATCTCATAGCTCTCTACCCATGTCTCTGGAGGTTGATCCGCCATGTAATTTGGTTCCTTGCGCAGGCCTTTGAAATCCTTGGACAGGCGCACATTGCGTAAAGCGGGGACAAGGCAAGGCACCCCCAAAGAACTAGAAGTAACACCAGGCTCGACCGAGGTAGTTGGACGAACCGGCGTAAGCTGCCGAGCCTAATACTGTGCAGCTAACTCGGCCTCCCTGTGCGCTCGGGCCCGGTCCACCACTTCCTGAGCATTATCAGCACCACCCGCCGGGTTGTTGCCGCGGGGTGCTCCACGTCATTCATTACTTGATACGGCCGGTTCATCCATATGCCTGCTATAACTCCGGCTTGGACGAGGGGTAGAGTGGATCCGGTCGCGGCTGTACGAATATGCTTCCTGTTGGACCAAAGCTGTCCTAAGAAGCTCCTTGACCCGGCGCGTCTCTACCGCCTGCGGTGAATCACCTTCAATTGGAATGGCCTCCAGCCGTGCAGCAGCTGCAACAAGGTTGTCCATCGGGTTGGAGTAGTGACCCGGAGGTGTTGGAACAGCCAGAGGTACAACAGTGTTATGATGAGGCAGATCCATCAAACGGGGCTGAACCGGCACGCCCGTCCCAGGAGCTTCCGCCCAGTTTACCACCAGCGGATTACTGGTTCCCGCTCCTGGGGTGTTGAAAAGGTCTCTGGCCTCGAAAACCGAAGGCAAACGGGATCGGTACTTCCTCTTCATGACTTCATGCGATGCGTTCTGGTCCAACATGAGCCTGTAGGATTATGCATCTAAAGCGGCCCGCTCCGCAGTCATCCTGGTATTTTCAGCTGCCAGGTCCGCCTTGGCCCGAGTGATCTGTTCCCTCACCTTTGCAATCTCCGTGTTGTGGACGTCCTGATCCGCTGGGTTAGCTTCTGCCATAAGCGCAGCCAACGCATCAAACAGGTCCGATAAAACTTGAGCCGGCGGGCGCACAGAGCCTCCTGCCCCGGCAGCCATCGCCGCTACTGAACCGGAGGTCATTGCCGCAGCGGTCGAAGAATGAAGCACTGCTTGTGTACCGGCCATAAATATTCCAACCCAGTTGGGCAGATCAGAGGGGTCCGGAATACTGTCGCCATCGGAACAGCCCCCAATCCGGCCATCTTGTAGCTGATATAGAGATTCGGTTTCTCCGGTTGATGACTCGTCGCCGGAATATACGACGGTCTCTCCACCAGATTCTGATCCATCCTCATAACCTCCTCCATGGATGACTCCCATGAAGGAACGCTTCATGGCCGGTTTAACCTGGGCAGATCGCGCACGCTGAGCCGTCTCGACGAGGTCGGTGCAGATGTCCGGCTCAGGGCCCGGTTCACCGATCTTGCCGATGAAAACGTGTATGCCACCAAAGGGGACCCGGTACCCGTACTCAATTGAGCCGGCCTCGGGGCCCCATCCTGCATCGTCGATGTAGAGCTTGCCGCGACGACTCTTAGTCATCCGGCCCACAGCGTAGCCCTCGAGTCCTTCGAAGCGGCCCTCCAAGAACTTGAAACCATCATGCGATAGCCCCATGGTGGGCGCCAACTGTCGTGGTTTTGTCACGGCAGATGTCCTCGTGAAAGGACTTAGTCGTGGAGCCATCGCAACGGGTTAGCTTGAAGGGGTTAAAGCGGACACAGGGACGCAAGAGAGTTTATACTAGTTCGGCCCCTTCGATGAAGGTAAAAGCCTACATCTAGTTGTGATGGAATTGATGGGGTTTCGATGACTAGGGAGCAAACAAGCTTCGCCTAAGTCTCGAGTTGTTGTCTGCTGTCCTGAACCGCTGCCGGGTCGTCCCCTTATATACACGGGTGACGCCCGTCGGTTCACAGAGTCCCAACACTGGTTCATATTCGTATCCGGGTTGGTCTCTCCTTATTCCTAACTTACAGCACAAGTTTACATACAAATGCTGGTTTATGGCTACAAATCTTAAACCGACTACGGGCCTTGGGCCCTCATCTATCTTCTTGGGCTTTAACACTCTTGGACTACTGATGAAGTTAACCCGGCCCAAATAGGCCGGTTTACGCCCAGTAGTAATATCCCCAACAACACTAGAGAACTTCATCTAGAAATGGGCGGTGACAAAGTCACCTATGTTAGAGTATATTGACTAAGGAGTCAAGTGAGAACACTTGATCATAAATCATACTCATCGTTTAAGCTCAAAATGGGGTTACCATTTTTCGTTTAAGCATTTGATGTATTCACATCTTGTTGAGCTGCTTTGACCCATATCTTGGGGTAAAGCTTCTCTAAGATGGAATATCATACCTTGGGTGGTGGTGTTGATCTTAGTCATGTAGTTGAACTTGTGTAGGTTGCTCAAGGTTGATGTAGCTCATCAAGAGTTGGGAGCACCACTTGGAAGTGAGTTCATCTACCTACATGGGTTAGTTTTGTAAGGAAGAGCACTTGTGTATCCAAAATGACAATCATGAAATTTGATATATAGAATTTGTCAAAGGATATATTGAAGGGTTTCCTGCTTCATTGTCTTCAACCACCACGTTGTAGGGACTCGGTGATGTAGAGATTGCTCAAGATGTGAGTGAGTTGCAATATCATAGATTCAGATTCATCCAAGTACCTACAAGGGTTAGATAGCATGCAAGGGTACAAATATATCCAAGACAAATGATCATTATCATAAGAGAAGGGTCAAGGATTAGTCATAGGCTCATGCCTTGCACGTATCCAAATGGAGTTCCTACTCCAAGTTTGAAGCATCAATGATGCTCAATTCACCTCTCAAATGGCAAAAGACTTTCTCATCAAGAGGTTTGGTGAATATATCCGCCAATTGTTTGTCGGTACAAACATGCTTAAGATCAATGCCCCCTTTAGCAACATGATTTCGAATGAAATGATGACGAACTTCAATATGCTTAGTTCGAGAATGTTGCACGGGATTGTGAGAAATCTTAATAGCACTCTCATTGTCACAAAGCAATGGAACATGTTTCACATTGATCCCATAATCTTTAAGAGTTTGGGTCATCCAAAGTAATTGAGCACAACATGAACCAGCAGCAATGTATTCCGCTTCGGTGGTGGATAAGGATAGCGAGTTTTGTTTCTTGGAGGACCAAGACACAAGGGATCTACCAAGAAATTGACAAGTACCCGAAGTGGACTTTCTATCAACCTTATCTCCGGCATAGTCCGAATCGGAATAGCCAACAAGATCAAAAGAGGACCTCTTAGGATACCAAATGCCAAAATTTGGTGTATGTATTAAGTATCTCACTATCCTTTTCACAGACTTAAGATGACATTCTTTGGGGGCCGCTTGATATCATGCACACATGCACACACTTAGCATAATATCGGGACGAGAGGCACATAGATATAATAATGAACCAATCATAGAGCGATAAACCTTTTGATCAACCGGTTCACCATCCTTAGTCAAATCAAGATGTCCACTAGTAGGCATGGGTGTTTTCATACCTTTGCATTCTTGCATATTGAACTTCTTGAATAAGTCCTTGGTGTACTTTGTTTGAAAAACAAAGGTGCCTTCCTTAGTTTGCTTGATTTGCAAACCAAGAAAGAACTTGAGTTCACTCATCATAGACATCTCAAACTTCTTCGACATAAGCTTCCCAAACTTTTCACTAAAATGAGGGTTAGTCGAACCAAATATGATATCATCGACACAAATTTTGCACACAAATAATTCACCATTAACCCTTTTAGTAAAAAGAGTAGAATATATTTTTCCAATCTCAAAGCCTTTTTCAATAAGGAACTTGGCCAAGCATTTATACCACGCTCTAGGAGCTTGTTTAAGACCATAAAGAGCTTTGTAAAGTTTGTAAATATGATCGGGTTTCTTAGAATTGACAAAGCTGGGAGGTTGTTTAACATAAACTTCCTCCTCAATTTCACCATTTAGAAAAGAACTTTTAATGTCCATTTGGTAGAAGGTGATATCATGATGATTAGCATAGGCAAGTAAGATGCGGATGGACTTGAGTCTAGCAACAGGGGCATATGTCTCACCGTAGTCCATACCTTCGACTTGAGTGTAGCCTTGGGCGACGAGACGTGCTTTGTTGCGAATGACTTGTCCATCTTCATCTTGCTTGTTGCGAAACACCCATTTGGTACCAATGATGTTGTGGTTGTTGTCGGGCTTCTCGACCAATGTCCACACTTGATTTCTCTCAAAGTTGTGTAGCTCTTCATGCATGGCGTTATCCAATCTGGATCTTCCAATGCTTCTTCAACCTTCATAGGTTCAATACTAGAGATGAATGAATAATGTTCACAAAAGTTAGCCAAACGATTTTTAGAGCGAGTGATTCTCCCGGTTTGAATATCATTGAAGATTTGTTCGACGTGATGGTCTCTTGAGGCTCTTGCTCGAACTCGTGAGAGCTTTTTCTTGGGTCGGGTGGAACATCTTCTTCATCATCTTGTCCTTCTTATTGGCTTTCTTCATTATTGGCGTTGTCGTTCTCTTGTCTTGGTGGAGAAGGAGGTTGATGAGGTTCATCTTGGTGTACTTCCTCATTTTCTCCATCTTGGTGCGTCCCATTTGTGGATGCTTTCGCATCAACTCTTGGTTCACCTTGTCGTGAGGTAGAATCTTCCACTTGGACAGACGAGGTACTCTCCTTCACCTCCGTTGGAGGAATCTTGCCAATAGACAAGTCTTGGATTGCTTCCAAAGGATCTTTATCTCCTACATCAATTGGCAATTGCTCTACTTGCGAGCCGTTAGATTCATCAAACTTCACATCTACCGTCTCTTCAACCTTTCGGGTGAAATTGTTGTAGACACGGTAAGTGTGAGAGTTTGATTCATAACCAAGTAGGAAACCTTCATGAGATTTAGGAGAAAATTTAGAACAAAGATGCTTACCAAGAATGTAGCACTTTGAGCCAAATACTCGAAAGTATCCAACATGGGGTTTGTTACCGGTGAGAAGCTCGTATGCCGTCTTGCCGAGCAGCTTGTGAAGATGCAAGTGATTTGTTGCATGACAAGCTGTCTCAACCGCTTCCGCCCAAAAGTGTTTTGGAGTCTTGTACTCATCAAGCATCTTTCTCGCCATCTCAATAAGAGTTCGGTTCTTCCTCTCAACAACTCCATTTTGTTGAGGTGTGTACGTAGCCGAGAACTCATGTGAAATCCCTTCTTCGTCAAGAAAGGTATCCACATTTGTGTTCTTGAACTCCGTTCCATTGTCGCTGCGAACATTCTTGATCTTCACTTCAAATTGATTTTGGGCCTTCCTAGCGAAGCTCTTGAAGATCTTTTGAACCTGCAATTTACCATCAAGAAAGAACACCCACGTAAATCTTGAAAAATCATCAACTATAACTAGACCAAATGAGTTACCACCGAGACTCTTGTAGGCATTGGGACCAAAGAGATCCATATGAAGTAGCTCGAGCGGTCTTCTCGTGGTCATAATGTTCTTCACGGGGTGACTTCCTCCAACTTGTTTTCCTGCTTGACAAGCACTACAAAGTCTATCCTTGTCAAATATAACATCTTTTACTCCAAGGATATGATCACCTTTAATAAGCTTATCAACATTTTGCATGCCCACATGACCTAACCTTCTATGCCACAACCAACCTTTCGAAGATTTAGCAATAAAGCAAGTTCTAGGTTGAGCCTTTTTAGTGAAATCAACAATGTAAAGATCACCTCTACGAATACCAGTAAAGACCATTTTATGATTATCTCTACGAAACACTTGGCAATCTACTTTAGTAAATAGGACGTTGAAACCAAAGTCAGCAAGCCTAGATACGGAAAGTAAATTATAGCCAAGAGATTCAACGAGCATAACATTTCGTATGGAGCTATCATGTGAGATGGCCACCTTACCAAGGCCAACCACCTTGCCCTTTGAGTTATCACCAAAAGTGACATACTTTCGATAACCGTTGTTTTCAGCAAGCTCACGAAACATATCCTTGTCTCCGGTCATATGATCAGTACATCCACTGTCAAGGACCCATTCCTTTTCTCCAGCCATGTAGCCACGAAGATTAGCCATAAGGCCAAAGTGTCTCATTGTATCATCAAGATCATAGTCACTATCATCATCCTCATCATAGTATCCATGTTCAACATCATCATGTGATGGATCAATTCCTAAAGTGAGTGATTCATTAGAAGTATGACCGTAACAATGTTCATCTCTATAAATTCTAATGACTTCGGAAATGATATTGCTAATAATTCCAACATCTCCTTTGGCACGCATAAGATCACGAAGCTCAAATAGGCAATCATCAAACTTAGGATCACTAGTACTCATCCTATTCAAGGTAATAGACTTATGGAGAATCTCATCTAGATTTTTCAAGGAATAATTTGGGAATCGTTCCTCTAGAAATCTCCATATGCTCTAAGCACAATCTAGAGCAGGTAAGCTAGCAATCAAATTTTTAGGCAATCCTTTTATAATAAGATTGATAGTTCTAAGATTGCGAATCATGTCAAGATCCTCATCGGGTGTGGGATGCAAAGGATCAACAAGGCGAGCACAAGGAGTAGTAATGTACTTGGTCAAATGATATTCATTGAGCATCTCATTTTTCCACTCATGAAAATACTCTCCATCAAGTATAGGCACTCTATGTATAAGACTCCCCAACGTAGACTCATCCATCTTCCTCCAAAGGTGTTTAAACCAAAGCAATGGAGACCAATGCTTTGATGCCAATTAAAAGAATCGAGAAGAGGTGTCTAGAGGGGGCTGAATAGACTCTTAGCAAAGAAAAGTGGCAGTTTTTAATTTCTTCAAGTTGAGGTGGAGTTTTAGCATATTTTTAAACATTCACAATACATATCAAGCAAGCATGACAAGAGTATATGGGCATCAGAAAGTAAAGGATGCAACTTTGCAAGAATGTAAAGGGATGGGATTTGAGTGTGCATACACAATTGGAGACACGAAGATTTTTGGCGTGGTTTCGATAGGTGGTGCTATCGTACATCCATGTTGATGGAGACTTCAACCCACTAAGGGTAACGGTTGCGCGAGTCCATGGAGGGCTCCACCCACGAAGGGTCCATGAAGAAGCAACCTTGTCTATCCCACCATGGTCATCGCCCACGAAGGACTTGCCTCACTAGGGTAGATCTTCACGAAGTAGGCGATCTCCTTGCCCGTATAAACTCCTTGGTTCAACTCCACAATCTTGACAGAGGCTCCCAAGTGACACCTAACCAATCTAGGAGACACCACTCCCCAAAAGGTAATAGACGGTGTGTTGATGATGAACTCCTTGCTCTTGTGCTTCAAATGGTAGTCTCCCCAACACTCAACTCTCTCTCATAGGATTGGATTTGGTGGAAAGATGATTTGAGTGGAAAGCAACTTGGGGAAGGCTAGAGATCAACATTTATGTGGTTGGAATGGAATATCTTGACCTCAACACAACTGTAGGTGGTTCTGTCTCAGAAAATCTATGTTGGAAGTGTAGGCATGTTCTGATGGCTCTCTCCATGAATGAAGAGTGGGTGGAGGGGTATATATAGCCTCCACACAAAATCTAACCGTTACACACAATTTACCAAACTCAGTGGGACCGAATCAGAAAACTTGGTCAGACCGATTTAGTTCATAATGTGACCGTTAGGCATTTAGGTGGGACCGATATGATCAACTCGGTAGGACCAATGTGCTAGGGTTAGGGTAAAGCCTCATCTCGGTTTGAACGATTACACAAACTCGGTGGGACCGATTTGGGTAATAAGCAAAACAGAGAGTTTACCAAGCAAACTCGGTGAGACCAATTGCATATTTCAGTGGGACCGAAATTATTGCAATAGGCAACAGAGAGTTTGCAAGCCCATCTCGGTGAGACGAGATCCCATAGGTGAGACCGAATTGGCTAGGGTTTGGCAGTGGCTATGTCAACAGAACTCGATGGCGCCGGATAGAAAGTTTCGGTATGGCCGAGTTTGACTTTTGGTTTGGAACATATGTGGATGTGAGAAAGTGGTTGAGGGTTTTGGAGCGTATCACTAAGCATTTTGAGCAAGCAAGCCATTAAGCAACACCTCATCCCCTTTTAATAGTATTGACTTTCCTATGGACTCAATGTGATCTTGGATCACTAAAATAGAAAATGTAGAGTCCCTGAGCTTTGAGCTTGAGCCAATCCTTTGTCCTTATCATCTTGAAGGGGTTCCACATCCTCTATTCCATGCCACTCCATTGTTGAACTTATCTAAAATATATAGATGAAAACATTAGTCCAATAAGAGGTATGTTGACATTAATTACCAAAATCACCCAGGGAGCACTTGTGCTATCAGAAACGCCGATGAGCCGGTGCTGGCCGCGGCGACGGCGGCGTTGACGAGGCCGTGCTGGGCAGGGTTTAACCCTAGCAGGTAGAGAGCCTCCCTCGTTGTTGCCGCGACGTGGGCGTTGGTGACCTCCTGCTGCGCGGCGGCGACAACGGCGGCCTGCGCGGCGGCCTCATCCCTCGCGTCGGCAGCGGCCTCCGGTCCTTCCTCTTGGCCTACTCCCTTGCCCGCGTGCGGGCGTCAGCGGCTTCTTTGGCTTAGCCGCGACAGCGGTCTTGTGCGGGACACGAGTCTTGCCTTTCTCGGAGGGGGCAGGGGCGCCGGACGAGGCGAGGGAGGCGAGGCCGGCGGCGGTGTCGAGGTCAATGGCGTCGTCCATGGTGGGTGTGGGGCGGGAGCGCGCGGGCAGGAGGATTTTGGGGGAGGAATGGGGGGAAATGGTGGTGGCTGCCACCGACCGGCGGGCCCGGGGAAAGGAGTAGGCGTGCGTGCGCGTCCGTCTCGTGTTCGCGCCGACGCAAATTCAGCTCAAAATTGGGCCAGGAATGGGTCGCCATGCGGACGCCAAGCAGACGCGCGTCCGTTTGGGTTGGCACATTCGGCCTCCTTTTCTGTCCGCGCCAATCCAAACGGACGCCAGCAGACGAAATGGATCGCCCCATTGAAATTGCTCCTAATCCAGCTGTTCTTTGGCCGACGGTTTAGGTAGAACCTCTCTAAACACCTACATGGAACTATATGCAATGCATGCACGTGCTTAGCTAGTTCCTTTTTTATTCCAAAAATACGCACATTCATTATAAAAATAAAAAATTCATAGGAAGCATGCACTTCAAAACATAATAAAAATTACATCGAGATCTCCGAACCAGCGAACAATCACCGATGCCGCTAGAACGAGCCTCCAACACGCTGTTGTGCTGCTAAGCCGGCCAAACCTTATGGATAATAATCGAAAAGTTTTCATGCACTTGCCCCTAAGTACCAGCATCCTACAGCCGTAGTCATCACCATTAAATTTTAAATCAATTTGAAGCGTGTAACACAAGATCTCGTGGTCGCGCATGGGATTGGGGCGTAAACCCAACCTAAATTACTAGTGAGAGCCGAGACATCGAGATTCTCCTCCCAATCATCAGCCGTCAAACGGCAGGCAGAGGGTGCAAGGATGAATTCACGGGCCGTATGGTGGAACTCGGAAGGACAAGAAGTCGAGAACTTTACCTAGCCGCCTACTCGTGAGTGGAAGGAAAATATACACTCCCTCCGCTCCACAATGTAAGATGTTTTTGCATACTAACATAGCTTGCAAAACCGCCCTACATTGTAGGATGAAGGGAGTACTTCCCTTGGCTAAGGTACTTAGGTTATCGTCTCATTAGTACCTAAGAAAAGGTAGTTAGCTTATTGTTGACTTAGAGGTGATGGAAATCAATTTGTTCTGTGTAGACCAACCTAGGTCACATTGCGGGCGTGGGAAAAAAGCCTGCTCAATCACGATTTCACGGCAAGTTAACCCCATGTTCAGGTAGCTAGCAACCTAGTGCTGCCTGCCCGGTTACCCTAACAATCTACCACGACGCCCGGCCCACCGTGAAGCCATGAGCGTCGTTCTCTATAATATGTGAAGTATCGAGACCTGTTTATGGAGGTGTGTACATGATTGGAGGTCGTGGCAAGGGATACTTTTACCCGACATGGATGGCCGCATAATCTTCGGATTGGTCCTCCTACTCTTTAGGCGTTATACAGACTCCTTTTGATTAAGTGTATTCCATTTTTTGTTGTTGTTTCTTGTTGGAACGTGGACTTGGTTATGATTGGGTGAACTCACTTATGCAGATGCCGGGTGTGATGTTTAAGTACTTTATAGATAATAAAGCGCCCTTTATATAAAAAAGTGTCGTTCTTGTCCACGTTTATAAGAGTTCTTTTACAGTACCCTTAAATGAATATAGGCCCTCCATTTGTTATAATCTAATGGACAGGATTGGTTGGTAGTAGTAGCGTGTCTATAATACCAACGCTACTAGTATCCTAGATACTAGTAGGATACTAGTAGCGAGTAGTTTTTTTCCCACGCTACTACTAACTTATTAGAAATTAAAATAAAATAAAATAAAATTAATCAATTCCATTCTATCACACAATTGCCATATCTACTATCACAATTCCTCATTGTAGAGGCAACTCGTGTATAATTCATATCTTTTACATAATTAAGAGTGTAAACACAATGCTATGCGTGTCAGCTACCTACATAAGTGGTTCTTGCTATGCAAATTCAAAACTTTACCACTACTTCTACAAGTCAGAGATTGAGACGCGTTGTTATGGTCCGATCCAAAAATTGGCTCACTCGTCAATGCATGGCGCCTTCTTGGCCTGATCTCGCGGCCTGCAGCTGCAACGAAATACAGCGAGCAGCCTCGACGAGCCACACTTGACCGATGGCAGCCGCCGCCTTGAGTTGTGACGCTGTCACGTCCCTCGCCCTAGCCCTCGGCTCAAGCAGGCCCCGGTCAATGTAGGCCTCGTGCCACGCCACCAGCGTTCTAGCAAATGCTCCCAACTATCTTCTCTCTACATGGAGGAAGTTCACACCAACAAATCAGCAAGTTAAGAATAAAATGGCTACAAGAAAGAATACAGGGCCTTGATCAACACCCAGGAGTCACGAGTAACTTAGCTCGACAGTCTCGAAGCCATATATGACCCACTTGTCCTTGTCTCGAGCAAAGCAGGCGTAGCAGTCATCAGCATAGCAGATCTGCAAGAGTTTGGATTGCAAGGTAGCATAAGATGGACGCTAAATTGCACTGCATTTGCAAAGAGTGACTATGCTTCCATATGTAAGCAGCCAAATTAAGTAACCAGAGCATTAAACCAACCTTGCAATAGGCCTGTACTAATACTCAAAGCAACATAAGACTAAACACACACACACACACAAACACACACACACACAGGGAAGAAAAATAATGCAAAATATACTTGTGAGAGCAGCAGACTTTAAAAGGTCTAACCAGTTTACCTACGTATGATACTTCTTCAACCGTTCAATCAATGGAACGTTTATAAAAAGAACTCAGCGACATAAGGATCACACAAGCTATTGATTCTTGATGAAATTCTTCTGTTGAGTCTTCTAAATATCTTGATATAAGTGAAGTAGGTAGGAAAAAAATATGCCACAGATAGGACCATTCAAAAACTTGCAAATATCTCTCCAACCCAAGTACGAACCAACTCAGATATGATGTATCATAGTTTAAACCTTCTATCCACTTCTTTAGAAATAGCAGCAAAATGCCTTGTCAATATAACCTAGGGAATTTGAACCAGGTGACAACGCCATTTAACCATGATCCGTTTTGTTCCACAAAAATAAGAACCTTGCTTCAGTCTTAGAACAATACCAACTTGGCCTCCAGCTCCAGTAACAGTCAAGGAACAGTAAATAATTAGCAACACAACTTATAAAAGGTCATGAACGTCAACCAATACAAATACCTCATTGCTTTTTCTCATTTCAGGATTATCTTAACATGAGAATTAAATGATAAAAGTATTTGTTCAGCTCCATTAACAATTCAATTTAGGAAAATAGAATAGTTTGTTGTGCACGTACCATGGAGATGACAGCATACATAGGTGCATAATGAGCACTTCTGCAAACCCGTCCTGTTTTCAGTTAAGCACCGCACCAGACAGAGGTGCTAAGTAAGTAAGTAAGTAAGCGGCTGTGCTATACAAATAAGGACCGGTGGAGCTTACGGAAAAAACAACCGCTTCGGTTTTACGGGCACCTTGCACAATTGTACAAGAATTACTACATCGGATAATCATCATTACATAAAAAGGACACATGGATGCAAGAACAGACCCAGGACCAAACAACCTTCTACTATCCTACAATTATATCCATGCATTACTGAACAAATACTTTAGCTGCAGAGTAAGCATCAAAGAAACCTCAAATTCATCGACTGGTCCTCCTCCTCCCCCTACATTACATATTTACATAGATCCATCCATCCATTTGCAGTTTCAGTATCTATTATCTATTACTAGTATTAAAAAGAAAGAAAGAAGGATGCAGATGCAGGTTGCTTTGCTTGCCTTGTGGAGGTGGAGGAGGTCCTTGAGGGGAACCTGAGGGCCCAGCGCCATCTTCACCGCAGCCATGTCATCCTCCTCTTCTTGCTCTTCTTCTTCCTCCTCCTCCGGCGGCAAGGAGGAAGGAACGGTGACGGTGACGCTGACGGAGACGGACGCTTCCTCCTCCTGCTGATCCATCTTCCTTCCTGTATCGCCCCTTCCCTTCCTTCCCCTCCCCTAAAGATTTAGAAGCAAAATAAAATCTTGGAGGGGATGCCCTGCCCTGCCCGCGTGATTGATGGAGGGAGGGAGGGATTGATTGATTGATTTGGGAGAAAAGGGAAGGGCGTCTTCTTCGCCGGGTGTGACGCCCCCGATTCAATCGTACACTAACCATGCATGCAAACGTATACGATCAAGATCAGGGACTCACGGGAAGGTATCACAACACAACTCTAAAAATAAAATAAGTCATACAAGCATCATAATACAAGCCAAGGGCCTCGAGGGCTCGAATACAAGTGCTTGATCATAGAAAAGTCAGCGGAAGCAACAATATCTGAGTACAGACACAAGTTAAACAAGTTTGCCTTAAGAAGGCTAGCACAAACTAGGATACAGATCGAAAGAGGCGCAGGCCTCCTGCCTGGGATCCTCCTAACTACTCCTGGTCATCGTCAGCGGGCAGCACGTAGTAGTAGGCACCTCCGGTGTAGTAGGAGTCGTCGACGACGGTGGCGTCTGGATCCTGGGCTCCAACATCTGGTTGCGACAACCAGGTAGAAGGGATAGGGGGAAAAGAAGGAGAAAGCAACCGTGAGTACTCATCCAAAGTACTCGCAAGCAAGGAGCTACACTACATATGCATGGGTATATTTGTAAAGGACCATATCGGTGGACTGAACTGCAGAATGCCAGAATAAGAGGGGGATAGCTAATCCTGTCGAAGACTACGCTTCTGATAGCCTCCGTCTTGCAGCATGTAGAAGAGAGTAGACTGAAGTCCTCCAAGTAGCATCGCATAGCATAATCCTACCCGGCGATCCCCTCCTCATTGCCCTATTAGAGAGCGATCACCGGGTTATATCTGGCACTTGGAAGGGTGTGTTTTATTAAGTATCCAGTTCTCGTTGTCATAAGGTCAAGGTACAACTCCAAGTCATCCTGTTACCGAAGATCACGGCTATTCAAATAGATAAACTTCCCTGCAGGGGTGCACCACATTACCCGACACACTCGATCCCATTTGGCCGGACACACTTTCCTGGGTCATGCCCGGCCGCGGAAGATCAACATGTCGCAGCCCCACCTAGGCACAATAGAGAGGTCAGCACGCCGGTCTAAACCTAAGCGCACAGGGGTCTGGGCCCATCGCCCTTAGCACACCTGCACGTTGCGTGGGCGGCCGGAAGTAGACCTAGCCTAACAGGCGTTCCAGTCCAATCCAGCGCGCGGTGCTCAGTCGCTGACGTCATGAAATGCTTCGGCTGATACCACGACGCCGGTTCCCCATATCTTGTCCCACGTGGCGGTTAGTGCGTATAGGGTCAACGACCCAAATTAGATCAAATACCAAGAACTCGTTAAGCGTGTTATTTTAAAGTAACCACGAACGCCGACCAGGGCCAGGCCCACCTCTCACCCAGGTAGTCTCAACCTGCCCTGACGCTCCGCCACAAAGATCCACACAGAGGGCCATTGGGACAAAGGTCCTTTCAGCCCCCAATCTGTGAATCACTCGCGTGTGCTCCACGAGCCGACCCGACTTTAGTCACCACATGTATCATGTATAAAGTATATAGTATATACCCATGATCACCTCCCGAGTGATCACGACCTGATAGTATAGCACAGCAGACGGACAAGAATGTAGGGCCATTGATGGAAAACTAGCATCCTATACTAAGCATGTAGGATTGCAGGTAAAGGTAACAACAGTAGTAGCAAGGACAGGCTATGCATCAGGATAGGATAAACGTAAAGCAGTAACATGTTACACTACTCTAATGCAAGCAGTAGAGAGTAGAGTAGGCGATATCTGGTGATCAAGGGGGGGCTTGCCTGGTTGCTCTGGCAAGAGAGAGGGGTCGTCAACACCGTAGTCGTACTGGGTAGCAGCAGCGTCGGTCTCGGTGTCTAGCCAGAGAAGAGGGGGAAGAAACAATAAATACAATGCAAACAAATGCATGACGATGCATGACATGACAAAGCGTGATGCTAGGTGTGCCCTAACGCGGTATGAGGTGATACCGGTGAAGGGGGTGTAAGTGCATCTAGTGCCACCCCTAGTTGGTTTTGGAGTATTGACGACAAATTTGGTTGAGGGATTAATGTGTTTGTGAGAATGGCAGGATAACACAAGTAGCATCCATCATTGATTCGGTTTACCTACCGGAGATGACCCATAAAAAAATGTATGAAGACATGGACGACAATGGTGGTATGTGAAGATATTCATATTGAAGACTATGACATGAGAAGACATTGAGTGAAGACTATGGAGCGCAAAGACTTAGTCGTTTCGTTGTTTCCCTTTCTTCTTTGTTGAGTTCATAGGAACCACCGTACTGTTAAGTGGGGTCCAAGTGAACAAAGTCAGAATGACTGAAGTGATGCTCAAGTCAAATCCAATGTCTTCGAGCGAAGACAATGAGAGCAAATCTTATCTAGAGCCGGATGAGTCAGCTTTGCGTGTAGCCCAAGTAAAGTTGTCGTGTGTCTTTGAAATCTGACTGTTGGAACATGTGTCAGTTCTTTAGTGACCCAGGGTCATTTCGGACATATCAGGTCGGGTTGCCTAGTGGCTATAAATAGCCCACCCCCTACACCATAAATTGGTGGCTGCTCAGAGTTAGTGCACGGCTTTTGTCGTTTGAGAGCCACCTCGAAGCCCTCGAGAGAGAGAGAAATCCTTGCGAGGACAAAGCCCAAACACCCAGAGCCAAAGAGTGTTAGGCATCACTGAAGTCTTTCTGTCTACGTGACCTGAAGACTTATTACACTTGAGGTCTGTGAATCCTCCAGCCTGTTAGGCGTCGCGTTCTGAGCATCCAAGAGTCATTGTGGATCACCGGTGAATGAAGTCTGTGAAGGTTCGGAAGTCTACCTTGAAGACTTACCAGAGTGATTGGGCGAGGACTATGTGTCCTTAGCTCAAGGGGAATAAGGTGAAGACGCGGTCTTCTGAGTTAAATCTCTGCCTCCCTAACCAAACGTACAGTTGTCACAGCAACTGGAACTGGTCCAACAAATCCTGTGTCTTCAACAAGTGACTGGTTCTATCCTCTCTCACTCTTTACTTAGAGTTTGTCTTCGTGAAGTCATTACCTGTTTATCATACATGTTTGACTTCATTACTTGACTACTATCGTTGTTTGGCTTCATACCATCTTCCAACCTGATCCTTACTACCTAGCTGCTATTAGTCTTCGTACTCTTACGTTATTGCATACTTGACTATGGCTTGCTTAGTGTAGTTTATCTTCCGCTGCATATCAATAGGTTCATTTCTACTGTTTGTCTTCGAAACTTCCATGTTTTGAAGACTTTCATAAAAATCGCCTATTCACCCCCTCTAGTCGATAACTAGCACTTTCAATTGGTATCAGAGCAAGGTACTCCCTTGTTCTGTGTGATTCGGTTTAACCACCTGGAGTTTTAGCTATGTCGACTGCAGGGATAATCAAAGTCTCCGCTGATTTGCCCCGTGTTCGATGGAACTGAATATCCCTACTGGAAGAATAAGATGCGCATGCATCTTGAAGCCATTGATGTCGACCTCTGGTATGTCATCAAGAATGGTATTCCCAAAACTGGTGAAGGTGTCACCCCTGCTGATGTCAAGAAGTTCATTCAACTGGACTCTACTGCCAAGAACATCATCTGTGGTCATCTGACTAAAGGACAGTATGGCCGTGTGAGTGCTCTGGAAACGTCGAAGCTTGTCTGGGACTGGCTGTCCAAGGTCAACGAAGGCGTCTCAACCTAGAGAGATCAAAGGATCAGTGTTCTTCGCAACCTCTTCAACCGCTTCAAGAGAAACGACAATGAAAATGTCCAGCTCACGTTTGATCGCCTCACCGACATCACAAATGAGCTTCGTGCTCTCGGCGCCACTGAGATTACCAAGCATGAAATCGTCAAGACACTACTGAGATCACTTGACAGCTCCTTTGACACCCTTGCCCTCATGATACAAGAATGCCCTGACTTCAAGACTCGATCCGTCTGATATACTTGAGAGGTTCAACACACATGAGTTCCGGCTTTCTGAGAAAAGAGATATCTATGGCCCCAACTATGGCCGAACTCGCGCTTTGAAGGCAAAAGTTGTTTCCTCATCTGAAGAAGAATCTGACTGCAGTTCTGATGATCCTAAAGACATTGGAAAGGAACTTGGTATGCTTGTGAAGAAGTTCCAGAAGTTCACTAAGAAGAAGGGCTTCAGAAAGTCTTCACGATCCAGCTCAAGGAATGATGAAGCTTCCAGTCATGACTACAAGAAGAGAACATGTCACAAGTGCAAGAAACCTGGACACTATATCTCTGAGTGTCCACTGTGGGACAATGAGAAGAAGAAGAAGAAGAAGAAGAGCAAGGAATATGATTCTGATGACAACAAGAAGAAGAAATCTTCAAAGTCTTCTTCCAAGTCCTCATCAAAGTCTTCATCTCATAAGAAGAGCTCATCTGGCAAGGCTCGTGCTTTTGTTGGCAAGGAGATGGATTCAGAGGAGGAGTCTGCTTCTGAGGAGGCGGAGGTGGAGTCTGAGGAGGAGTCCGATCCTGGCGTTGCAAGTCTGGCTCTAGCCACAGCCTACATTGCCAAGTCCATCTTCAACACTGAAGACAATGACTTCCACACCAACGCTGAAGCTAATGACAAGGACGACCCTGCTCCCACCTACTGCTTCATGGCACGTGGTGCCAAGGTAAAATCACGCGATGCTTACTTTCAAACATCAAGTGAAGATGACTCTGATTGTGAATCCAAACCTAGCTACAAAACACTTGCTAAAATTGCAACTGAACAACAAAAGGCTATGGAACATACTCAAAAACTGTTAGACAAAAGCGATGACCTGTTGGACGCGGAAATGACCCGTTCACAATCCTTAGTTGAAGACATAAAAAATCTTCATGCTAAGTACCAAGAACTTGAAAGTCGTCATGAAACGCTCTCAACCACTCATGAAAAGCTCTCCTATGATTATCTTCAAAGAAAGCAAGAGCTTGAGAAATTGAGAGCGGCTCATGAAGATCTTCAAAAAGAGAATGAGTCACTTCGCGCTCAACAGATCAGTCCCGCTCAGGATAGATTTGAACCACCATGTCTAAAATGCCTTGAGCGTGACAACGCTACCTCTGTTGCTGAATGTTCTACTGCTGCTGTTGTTGCATTGTCTTCAACTGCTGATGTGGTAACTAACCCCTCTGCGGAGAATACCACTACTATTGCTGATGAAAATGCTAGGTTGAAGACATTGCTTGAAACAGTGATGTATAAAAGTCTGAAAGGGCATCAGACACTTTGCGATGTCCTCAAAAAGCAGATTCTGAACCGAAACCCTAGGAAAGAGGGTGTTGGGTTCGAAAGGAAAATGAATGTCGATGGCTCCTACTGGAAGCCTGAGCAGTATCCCGAAACCACATGGGTTGCTGCAAAGGAACCTTTAGTGGACCCATCCACCTTATCTGGCTTTACCTGTGCTAACCCTGTTACCATTGATGAATCCTTTGATGCAAACTATAAGTTGTTCAAGAATCAGAATGGTGAAGTGTTTGCCAGATATATTGGTACTAACTGCAGGAATGGGCCACCTATGAAGAAGATCTGGGTTCCCAAAAGCTATCTCAAGAATCTTCCGGTGAATGTCATCATGACACCATCTGGGAAGAAGACAAACCCTAGACCTAAGGCTTCATATGGTCCAAAGGCTTCATACAGACAGAGGACTCACCTGAGTCACCCTAACGCCAATGTTTTGTAGGGAAACCGTACTCAAACTTATTAATATGAGCGTGTGTCTTCAAACCGCTATGTTCATAGAACTAAGAACTTTTCTTCTTATTCATATGAGTATCATTCATCTCTTGCAAGGCTATTTGCTATGGCTCCAAAGCCAAAATTCTCAGATGTTGCACTTAGACTCATTGCTTCTAAGCCACCCCTGAAGATGTGGGTGGTTAAGAAGAATTAACTCTCTCTTGCAGGGAAAGGTCTCCAGCCGAAAATCAAAGGCGTCTGATGCTATTGCTGGGGACCTAAAACATCTTGTAGGGCGCAAGATCAAATGCCCAAATGGTCTCACTACGTATTTTGTTCCTGAATCGTTTGCCATTCATCCTATCAGTCCTAATCTTGATCTGAGCTTCAATAATCCTCTTGCCGTCAAATGTTTATGCTTCACAATACTCTTGGTGAATCCTATCCCCCTAACTGTAATGTAGGGTATGACACCTCATGCTTCAGAATGGATTATGGACAGCGGATGCACTAATTATATGACCGGTGATCGAAGTCTTCTCATGGACTCAACTTTACGTCCATCTGATAAGAGTCACATCACGTTTGCTGACACTGGTAAAAGCAAGGTATTGGGTCTAGGTAGAGTTGCAATCTCAAGGGATCAGCACATGGATAAAGTGATGCTTGTTGAATCCCTTGGTTTCAACTTAATGCCTGTCTCGATGCTTTGTGACTTGAACATGATTGTGCTATTCGGAAAATATCGTTGCCTTGTACTAATGGAATCTGACAAGTCTCTAGTCTTTGAAGGGTACAGAAAAGATGATCTATACATGGTAGATTTCTCAGCAGGTCCACAGCTTGCCGTATGTCTTCTTGCAAAAATCTTCAGAATGTTGGCTCTGGCATCGGAGGCTGGGGCATGCTGGCATGAGGAACTTACACACTCTCTCCAAGAAGAAGCATGTCATAGGCATCGAGGGCGTCAAGTTCAAGAAGGACCATTTGTGTGGTGCCTACGAAGCTGGAAATATGACTAGGGCAAAGCACCCCTCGAAGACAATCATGACTACGTCTCAACCCTTCGAACTGCTACACATGGACTTATTTGGCCCTACTCACTACTCCACCCTCACAACAACTGCTTGTCTCTATGGCTTCGTCATTGTTGATGATTACTCAAGATATACATGGGTGCACATAATTCTCTACAAGACCGAAGTGCAAGATGTCTTCAGACGCTTCGCCAATCGAGCCATGAACAATTATGGCGTCAAGATCAAGCATATCAGAAGTGACAACGGCACTGAGTTCAAGAACACCGGACTTGATCTTTGGATACAATGGGAATCACTCATGAGTTCTCTGCTCCATACAGACCTCAGCAAAATGGCATAGTAGAGCGCAAGAACAGAACCCTCATTGAGATGGCTCGAACGATGCTCGACGAATACAAGACACCAAGAAAGTTCTGGCCTGAATGTAACGCCCTCGATGCGGCTATATCTCCCACGTGTTGAAGCACGACTTAGAGGCATAACCGCATTGAAAGCAATGTCGCAAGTGAGGTAATCTTCACACAACCCATGTAATACATAAGGGAAAGAGATACATAGTTGGCTTACAATCGCCACTTCACACAATTACATGAATAAAGCATTACATCATCCAAATACAATCAAGGTCCGACTACGGAACCAAAATAAAAGAAGAACCCCAAATGCGACAAGGCCCCCGATCAACCCCAACTGGGCTCCACTACTGATCAACTAGAACGAAACAACACAAAGGAAAAGATCTTCATCGAGCTCCTCCTTGAGCTTGGTTGCGTCATCTGCACGGTCTCATCGGCACCTGCAAGCTGGTTTTGGAAGTATTTGTGAGCCACGGGGACTCAGCAATCTCGCACCCTCGCGATCAAGACTATTTAAGCTTATGGGTAAGGTAAAGGTATGAGGTGGAGCTGCAGCAAGCGACTAGCATATATGGTGGCTAACATACGCAAATGAGAGCGAGAAGAGAAGGCAAAGCACGATCGAGAAACTATGATCAAGAAGTGATCCTAGGACAACCTACGTCAAGCATAACTCCAACACCGTGTTCACTTCCCGGACTCCGCCGGAAAGAGACCATCACGGTTACACACGCGGTTGATTTATTTTAATTAAGGTCAACTTCAGGTTTTCTACAACTGGACGTTAACAAATTCCCATCTGCCCATAACCGCGGGCACGGCTTTCGAAAGTTCAAATCCCTGCAGGGGAGTCCCAACTTAGCCCATAACAAGCTCTCACGGTCAACGAAGGATATTCCTTCTAGCGGGAAGACCCGATCAGACTCGGAATCCCGGTTACAAGACATTTCTACAATGGTAAAACAAGTCTAGCAACACCGCCCGAATGTGCCGACAAATCCCGATAGGAGCTGCACATATCTCGTTCTCAGGGCACACTCGGATTGTCCAAACTTCCGGTAGGCCAGCCCAGAGTTGCCCCTGGTGGCCACCGGCGGCTGACAGTTTGGACCAACACTCAGAGGAGCACTGGCCCAGGGGGGTTAAAATAATGATGACCCTCAGGAGCGCGACTCCCAAGGGAAAAGAAAAGGCTAGGTGGCGAATGGTAAAACCAATGTTGGGCATTGCTGGAAGAGTTTTATCCAAGGCGAACTGTCAAGGGGTTCCATAATAGCCCAACCGCGTAAGGAACGCAAAATCCGGGAACATGACACCGATATGACGGAAACTAGGGTGGCAAGAGTGGAACAAAACACCAGGCATAAGGCCGAGCCTTCCACCCTTTACCAAGTATATAGATGCATTAATTAAATAAGAGATATTGTGATATCCCAACAAGTAACCATGTTCCAACAAGGAACAACATCTCCATGTTCCAACAAGGAACAAACTTCAATCTTCACCTACAACTAACAACGCTATAAGAGGGGCTAAGAAAAGCGGTAACATAGCCGATCAACGGTTTGCTAGGACAAGGTGGGTTAAAGGCTTGGTTCACAATATAGGAGGCATGATAAGCAAGTGGTAGGTATCGCAGCATAGGCATAGCAAAAGAGCGAGCATCTAGCAAGCAAAGATAGAAGTGATTTTGAGGGTATGATCATCTTGCCTGAAATCCCGCAAGGAAGAAGAACGAGTCCATGAAGAAGACAAACGGACGTAGACGAACGGGTCCTCACAAACGCGACGTGATCGGAACCAACCCGAAGAAGCAAACACCGGAAAGAAGCACACAACATAGTAAACAACCAACACATGAACATGGTATGATGCACAATCAAGTATGATACATGTCTGATTTAATGAAGCATGGCATGGCAAAGGTGCACAAACAATCCTACAAATTAAGTGGAGCTCATTATGCAACTGAGTTGCATATTGAAGAAAACACCACATGACTTATTTAGTTCTCTCTCGTTTATGTACCCAACAAGATTAAATGTTGTTAGCATGGCAAGAGGGTGAAGCAAATGAAAACTACCTAACTAGGCAAGTTTAAATGAGGCCGGAACAACAAACAACAAGTCCGGAAAAATCCTCATATGCATATTTTAGGTTTGGTACTGATCTGCCCTAAACACAATTTTAGAGTTGTTAAACATGCAAAGTAAGGCCACCATGTTAAACTAGGCATTTTCCACCCCATTTACATATAAAATTTATTAAAATCCGAGTTACGGTTATTTAGTTATGAATTAAATCATTTTTAACATGGCATAGAAGCAAATTTAGTCAAACAACATTTTAAGCATTTTAAACATGGGTGAAAGTTGCCTATTATGAAACTAGACAAAATTCTAAGCATTTTACATATATAGTTTGTGTAATTTGGATGCATGCATATTTAGTTATTAGCAATTCAAAATGATGGCATTCCTGTAATTATGCATGCAGTGGAAAATAACTAAATCCACAGGCAGGAAAAAAACAAGCATGGGCCCGAAGCATTCGAGTGCTGCGGCCAAAAGTGGAATCAGGCCCAAGTGTGCGTGTGCAAAAGAAAAGAAAAACATGGCAAAATTGGAGCGCCTGGGACTCGAACCCGCAACCTCTCAATTGAGAACCGAGGGCACTAGCCACTATGCTAGTATGGTGATTGTGATACAAAGGGGGATCGGCTACAGATGAACCTATTGTTCTGTGGCAAAGTCCGGGGCTTTCTTCTACATGGCGGACGACTGATTTTCATCGGCGACAGGAACAAGTAGCGGCGACTGCTGCAGCTACCATGCGCCGGCGGGGCTGCGGAAAAGGCTTGCGGTGGCCGCGGTGGGATGTGCACATGATGTGTGTGCTATGCAGGAAGGGCGCATGGGTGTGAGGAGCTCGAGTACCTCAACCATGGCGTACAGGATGCAGTCGACAGATGCAATCGGGGCAAGGCAAGGCCCTTACGCGTGCACTCGCGTGTGGGGGTGTGTGCGTGTGTGGAGCAGGTGCGCAGTGAGCGAGCGTCTCGGGTGCGAGGGAACTCAAGGTCGAGCAGCAGCTCGTCTCGGGCGCACGGCATGGCGATGATCAGGCGAGGCATGCGGGTGATCAAACATCGAGAGGAAGGAACGGAGAGGAAGGGGCGTTATCCAGCTCACCATATGACACGACGAGGTCGACGGATACACGCCGGAGACGACGGGAGGGAGCTCTGAACCTTGTCGAAATTCTGACCGTGAAGGAAGTGGAAGCAGAGGAAGCAGAGGAGGGAGACGACGTGGCCGATGGCATGAAGGCGAGATGGTGTTCGATCCGTGACGTAGAGGAAGCAGGGGAAGAAGACCGCGACGGGGCACTGGACTTGGCGATCCGGCACGTGGAGGTCGCTCCAGAGGAAGAAGAAGGCCACCATGACATGGACGACACCGGGCTCGAGGTCGGCTTGGCTTGACCGGCCATGGCGACGGCGACGGCAGGGAGGCGCGTTGGGGAGGCTCCCGCCAAACTAATTGCGGGGATCGTACGAGGAGGGTGACGGGGTGCAGGACAACATGTCGAAGACGAGCTTGAGGCCCTCCGGCCGCGAGAACGACGACGGGCATCGACGGTTTATTCCTCTGCTCTCGGTGGTGCTCTCTGATCTTGAAGAAGAAGGGAAAACAGAGGGGAGGAAGAGATATGGCGGCGCGAGAAGGGAAGGAGGAGGGAGGAGGAAACCCTAGGGGTCGCTACGGGGCTTTATAGGGGCGCAGGCAGGCTCTAGCCTCGACGTCCGTGAGCCTCCTGCTCACGGCGCTGCTGCTGCTGTACTCTGGAGGAAGGAGACGCCGTGAGGGAGGGAGCAGGTGGCCGTTCGGCTCGGCTGGGCCGGGGAAAGAAAGGCCTAGGTGGGCTACGGATGGAATTGAGGCCTTCCTTCCTTTCTTTTATTCTGCCTAAAATAATTAGACATCTCCAAGATTGAAAAGGCCAGGGGTTTTTGGGAAGGAAACTCACAGGGATAAAGATATATATGTAGTCCTGGATTTATGCAGTATTTGAATAAATTGTTTTGGCTATTTTTAAAGGTATAAAAATAATTCAAGTTTGAATTTAATTCAAACTTGAGCCATTTTTGAACCCAACCAAAACAACTCCAAAATGAATGAAATTTGACAAAGAGGTATAAGGCATGGAGCAAGATTTACTGAAAATAAGTGAACATTTGACTGGGACAGGAAAATGCCACTTACAATAAATGTGTGAGAATTGAAAAGAAGAAGCTAATCATGCGGTGTTGCACGTGATGATGGTTTAGATGGAAGGGAAATATGGAACAACAAAGAAGATGAGGAGAAGGAGTTCATAAATATAACAAGCCCACCACAAATATACACACGATAGATATCCAAACCACAACGATGATCATGATGCAAATGCAACATAAATGACAAAGGCAACATCACATCATGAAGCATATAAAAAGGCAAGGAGGCACAATGTAATATAATAAAAGATGAACATGAAGCAAGAAGCAAGACAACAAGGCACTCATCATGAACATGGCAACAACATAGGAAAAAGAAATATGCAAAACAATTATGATAATGCACAAACATAATGATCACACGATAATAACTAAAATAAAGGAAGGCATCTGGAGCATCGGATTCGGGGCATTACACTGAAGCCATTGATACAGCCTGTCACGTCATCAACCGTGTTTACATCCATAAGCTTCTGAACAAAACATCCTATGAGCTCCTCATTGTCAAGAAGCCAAATGTCAGCTACTTTAGAGTATTTGGAGCTAAGTGCTGATCAAGGATCCCCATCACAAGTCAAAATTTGCACCAAAAGCTCACGAAGGCTTCATGCTTGGTTACGGAAAGGACTCGCACTCTTATAGAGTCTTCAACCTCTATCTCTATAAAATCGTCGAAACTGTGGACGTGCAGTTTGATGAAACCAATGGTTCACAAAGAGAGCTCCTGCCAAGTACACTAGACGAAGCTCCACCCAGCGAATCTATCAAGCTAATGGGAACTGGTGAAATCATGCCTACTAAAGCACAGCCTGAAGAGGAACTTATCATTTCTGCACCCAACCAACCTGAAGACAATGCTCAGCCTGAAGACAATCCTCCCAATGATGACAATGATCAGCAAGAGCAAAGTCTTCATCCAGTTCATCCTCGTGTTGCAAATGAAGTATAGATTGAGAAGATAATTGATAGTATCAATGCACCTGGTCCACTTACTCGCTCAAGAGCAACACAGTTAGCAAATTTCTGTGGGCACTTTTCTTTTGTGACAATATCAGAACCCAAGAAAGTTGCTGAAGCCTTTATGGAACCTGAATGGATTCAAGCAATGCAAGAAGAGCTTCAATAGTTCAAGCTGAACAATGTTTGGGAACTTGTCAAACGTCCTGACCCTCGCAAGCACAACATTATAGGAACAAAATGGATATATCGAAACAAGCAAGATGAGCATGGACAAGTCATCAGAAACAAAGCACGTCTTGTGGCTCAAGTATATACTCAAGTTGAAGGGATTGACTTTGATGAAACATTTGCTCCTGTGGCTAGGCTTGAAGCTATTCGCATACTGCTAGCCTATGCTAACCATCACAACATCTTGCTATATCAAATGGATGTGAAGAGTGCATTTCTCAACGGCAAGATTGAAGAAGAAGTATACGTCGCACAACCTCCTGGCTTTGAAGATCCAAAACATCCTGATATGGTGTACAAGCTAAACAAAGCACTGTATGGCCTCAAACAAGCTCCTCGCGCTTGGTATGACACGATCAAAGACTTCCTGAAGAGCAAAGGCTTCAAACCTGGATCCCTCGATCCCACACTCTTCACGAAGACATATGATGGTGAACTGTTTGTGTGCCAAATATATGTGGATGACATTATCTTCGGCTACACCAACCAGAAGTATAGTGATGAGTTTGGATACATGATGCAAGAGCAATATCAGATGTCCATGATGGGTGAGCTGAAGTTCTTCCTTGGTCTTCAAATTCGTCAGCAAAGGAATGGCATCTTCATATCTCAAGAGAAATACCTCAAAGATTGCTTGAAGAAGTTTGGAATGCAAGATTGCAAAGGTTACACGACGCCAATGCCAGCCAAACACCATCTGGGTCCCGACGACAATGGTAAAGAGTTCGATCAAAAGGTATACCGCTCCATGATTGGTTCTTTACTTTACCTATGTGCATCTAGGCCAGATATTATGCTTAGTGTTTGCATGTGTGCTCGATTCCAAGCGGCACCAAAGGAATCGCATCACTTAGTTGTGAAGCGAATTCTTCGATATTTGGCTCACACCCCAACACTAGGATTATGGTATCCAAAGGGCTCAGAATTTGATCTGGTAGGATTCTCGGATGTTGATTATGCTAGTGACGAGGTGGATCGCAAGTCTACATCAGGCACATGTCACTTTCTGGGACGATCACTTGTCTATTGGTCTTCAAAGAAGCAGAACTGTGTATCACTCTCAACTGCTGAATCTGAATACATTGCTGCTGGATCTTGCTGTGCTCAACTTCTATGGATGAAGCAAACTCTCAAGGACTATGGCATCAATCTGAAACAAGTACCTCTCTTCTGCGACAACGAAAGCGCCATCAAGATTGCCAACAACCAAGTCCAGCACTCGAAGACAAAGCACATTGAAATTCGTCATCACTTTCTCAGAGATCATGTCATGAACAAAGATATCGATATCATTCACGTCAACACTGAAGAGCAATTGGCAGATATCTTCACAAAGCCCTTGGACGAGAAAAGGTTTTGCAAGTTACAGTGTGAGCTAAATATCTTGGAATCCTCAAATGTCCTGTGATCAGGCACACATCCTAACACTTATGCATGTTGATGACTAAGATGTGCAACACACGAAGTAAAGTATATCTTCAATCAATGAAGACTTACATTCTAAGTGTGAATACATTAATGTGGAATTTTACTTCGGAGCGCCACGATAATTGTGCGCCGTGTCTGGGTCTAATACTTCCTATACGGTGGGTAACGCCACCACCAAATTTCTCCGGTTGAAGTGTTTCACTCATGGCGTTACATTTGATATGTCTTCGCATTTGGTTTGTCTTCAATTTCAACTTATCTTCATGATTATCTTCACTATGTTGATTTGATTGGTTTCATATATATATACTAGTATTTTTGTCCTCTACATCATTCACTTATAGCTATGTCTTCTAGTTGAATCTTTTGAACTAAGTGAATGTGATCGGACCCTAATCTCTCTATGCTTTCTATCTCTAACTCTATCTGTCCAAATCATATGCATTCTATTGAAACTGTCGAATGTCTTCTCTGTGTCCTTGTTAGCAGAAGATATAGAGATAAACATTAAGTCTGTTTTAAATGATTCATTCTTACTGCTTGAAATCTGGAGAAGCCGGAGCGACCCTCCGACAAACCTGGTGGGCGTGGGAACATGGGACAACTCTGAGTATGTTGCATGCTTGCCACGTGCCCCTCAGATGTGAACCGCCAGGGGCACCTGCGTAATTGCGTTGTGCCACACACTTCCTTATAAATACATGTCCCCTGCGGTAAAGAAAACCTTCTTCCACCTCTCCACCTCGTCAAAACCCTAGCGCCCCCGCTAGCTATCGACGACGCCGGCGACGAAGCGCTTAGCTGTCGTGACTTCTCCGACGCCATCCTCACGCCGGCCACGGACATCGTCCTCTCCGCCACCGCCGTAGGTGTCCTCCGTCGCCAAGTTAGGGCACGGTGGACTGAACTGCTCGGTCTCCTACTTCTCTCATCTAGCAGTTCTTCGCGTGGTAAATAAAACTCTCTTTTTACCGTCTTTTTGATCCTCAAAGATTCATCCTGTCTGCAAAAATAGGTTTCTGCCTATACAATGTTAGATCTATCCTGTCTGCATCTCATACTGCCTAGTATATTCACTTAAGCTTCATATCTAGTTAGATTCCTCACTTGTACTTATTCGCGGATTCGTACAAATCTGGAACCAACTCTCAACATATAAGTGAATGTCTTCGCATCATGAGGTCAATGTCTTCAAACTGATTTATCTTCAAAATCTTCTAAGAATGCATATGACCTCTTCCCCTTCCCTCACATCTCTAATGCTGTCACAGGTACATGTCCGTGGGAGAATCCCTTGGTTCTCATAGTCTGCATTCGTTTGCAGAATTCTTACAGCGTCACATTAACTCTCCCGAAGCCAGTTCCTGTTTGTCCAGCAAGCGAAAGCCTTTGAACGTGTTGAAGCCATTCAGTTTGAAGTTCATGGTTGCAGAGAAATCAATAAGGAAGGGTGGCAGACAGCGACGTGGGGGAACATCAAGAGATTTGCCTGATGACCTCTCAGAGCTTTACAAGACAGATCCTGAAGAGGATTACAATCAGTGCAAGACACAAATCCAATGGATTCGAAGATATTGGGCTGAACAATGGTTCAAATACAAGTTCGTGACCCAGGAATACGCTGAGAAGAATGCTATCAAAAGTCCTTGGGGTGATATTCTCTTTCGAGGCCTTCCACCCAAGAACAGAGCTGAAGCTATTGCATAGGGTTTCTATCCTTGTATGGTCCGTGGACCTCAGCCTGCAAATGCCGACCCATCATCATTGATCTGGTGTCGTGACGATAATCTCTTCAAGCGCAACTTCCAGCACGCAAAGGCATCGGCCAAGGAAAACAAGAAGTCATTGGGATTAGACTTCAACCCTGGTCCCTCTGCTCCCCGTACTGACGGAACTCGCGATGCAGAACAAAATATCATCGGACCCTTCTACAACCTTGATGGCCTCATCACTCACATCTCAGTTCAAGGTACCAAAGTAGATCATTCTGACGATGATGCTAACACTGATGAAGCCCCTGCTCCTACTCCAAAGCCGCAGAAGCCAAAGAAGGCTAAGGCTTCAAGATCAGCTGCTCCTCCAAAAGCTT